>NC_029787.2:111307838-111311579 GCF_000816755.2 Arachis ipaensis
ATGTATCTTAATCCATAAGCACAAATCCTTTTTTATCCAATTCAACTCTTTTTCAAAATTTTCAAAGCTCTCTTTTCACTTTTCATTCAAAAATCTTTTCAACTAATCAATATCTTTTTCAAATCTCCATATTATCTTTTTCAAAAATTCAAATCTATCTTTTTCAAATATCTTTCATATCTTTTCAATTTTAAATTATATCTTCTCTTATCATACTTTTTTTTAAAATCATATCTTCTATCTTATCTTTCTCCCTATTTTCGAAAACCCCCCTCCCTTTTAAAAACCCATTTGGCCTCCCTCCCCCCCATCCACCATTGCACCTAGCTTTCCTTCTCTCCCTCTCCTTTCTTTTCTTTTTGCTTGAGGACAAGCAAACCTCTAAGTTTGGTGTGCTTATCCGTGATCACTAAGATCATGGCTCCTAAAGGAAAACAACCCACTCCAAGAGGCAAGAAAGAAAGCGTTCCAAAACCACTTTGGAACCAAGGGAAGTTCTTAACTAAAGAACATTCAGACCATTATTACAAAATAATGGGTCTAAGATCAGTGATCCCGGAAGTTAGATTCGATCTGAAAGAAGACGAATATCCGGAGATCCAGGAGCAAATTCAAATCAGGAACTGGGAGATCCTAGCTAATCTTGAAACAAAAGTGGGAAGGAATATGGTCCATGAGTTCTATGCTAATTCTGAAGTCACTATTAGAAGAGCAGTGATGATCCATTGCGTCATGATGGGAAAAGAAGTGGAAGTTCATCAACTGATTTCAACTGAATTCTACAAAATTGCAAACAAAAATTCCAAAGATGCCAGGTTGGCTTATCCAAGTTTGATTTCTATGCTCTGCAAGGACGCTGGAGTAAAGATGGGAATAACTGAGTATATCTCAGTTGAGAAGCCAATCACCAAAGCATCAATGGAAAAATAACAAGCACAGGATGACCCCATCAAGAAGAGAACACAGGAAATTCTCCCAGAAATCCCTCAATCTGAATACTGGGAGTATCTTGAAACATCTATTACTAAGATGCAAGAAGCTATGGAACAAATACAGAAAGAACAGAAGGAACAAAGTAGCATTCTTTGCTATTTGCTTAAAGAACAGGAGGAGCAAGGGCATGATTTAAGGGAATTGAAGCGCCAGAAAGTATCTCTTGAAGGACCAAGCACCCCGCATATTAGAGGAACATCCACTTCCCAGAACAAAGGTTGTTAAATTCCAATCTTAGCCTTAACTCTGTGATAACTGTTTTTATTAGCTTTACCTTAGGAGTCATATAATAGTAATTAGTATCTATATTTTTGATTTTATCCCCAATTAAGCTATAGTTTAATTTTATCATCATCATTAAACATGAATAAAATAGAAGAATTTCTTTAGAATAAGAGGCAATAATTTTTTCGAGTTTTTTTAAGATAAATTCTAATTATTTATATGTGGTGGCAATGCTTTCTGTCTTCTGAATGAATGCTTGAACAGTGCATATGTCTTTTGAATTTGATGTTTAAGACTGTTAAATATGTTGGCTCTTGAAAGATTGATGAACATGAGACATGTTATTGATAATCTGAAAAATCATAAAAATGATTCTTGAAGCAAGAAAAAGCAGCAAAGAACAAAGCTTGCAAAAAAAAAAAAAAGCAAGCAGAAAAAGCCAATAACCCTTAAAACCAAAAGGCAAGGGTAAATAAAAAGGATCCCAAGGCTTTGAGCATCAGTGGATAGGAGGGCCTAAAGGAATAAAATCCTGGCCTAAGCGGCTAAACCAAGCTGTCCCTAACCATGTGCTTGTGGCGTGAAGGTGTCAAGTGAAAACTTGAGACTGAGCGATTAAAATCAAGGTCCAAAGCAAAAAGAAGAGTGTGCTTAAGAACCCTGGACACCTCTAATTGGGGAGTTTAGCAAAGCTGAGTCACAATCTGAAAAGGTTCACCCAATTATGTGTCTGTGGCATTTATGTATCTGGTGGTAATACTGGAAAACAAAGTGCTTAGGGCCACGGCCAAGACTCAGAAAGTAGCTGTGCTCAAGGATCAACATACTGAACTAGGAGAATCAATATTACTATCTGCATTCTGAGTTCCTATAGATGCCAATCACTCTGAACTTCAATGGATAAAGTGAGATGCCAAAACTGTTCAGAAGCAAAAAGCTACTAGTCCCGCTCATCTAATTAGAATCTGAGCTTCACTCAAAAACTCTGAGATATTATTGCTTCTTAAAATTATTTGTATTCTATTTTATTTATCTATTTGCTTGAGGACAAGCAACAATTTAAGTTTGGTGTTGTGATGAGCGGATATTTTATACGCTTTTTGGGGGTAATTTCATATAGATTTTAGTATGTTTTAGTTAGTTTTTAGTTTATTTTCATTAGTTTCTAGGAAAAATTCATATTTCTGGACTTTACTATGAGTTTGTGTGTTTTTCTGTGATTTCAGATATTTTCTGGCTGAAATTGAGGGAGCTGAGCAAAAATCTGATTCAGGCTGAAAAAGGACTGCTGATGCTGTTGGATTCTGACCTCCCTGCACTCAAAGTGGATTTTCTGGAGCTACAGAACTCCAAATGGTGCGCTTCCAATTGCGTTAGAAAGTAGACATCCAGGGCTTTCCATAAATATATAATAGTCCATACTTTGCTCAAGAATAGATGATGTAAACTGGCGTTCAACGCCAGTTCTATGCTGCTGTCTGGCGTCCAGCGCCAGAAACAAGTTATAAGTTGGAGTTCAACGCCAGAAAAGGATCCAAAGCTGGCGTTGAACGCCCAAAACAGCCCTATGCATGTGATTAACTTACTGCATACCAAGTATTTATTTTATGTTTCCTTGTTCATTTGCAAGTCAACTGATAATTATAATTGACCTCCTAACTGAGATTTACAAGATAATCAGAGATTGCTTCAAACCAACAATTTCCGTGGGATTCGACCCTTACTCACGTAAGGTATTACTTGGACGACCCAGTGCACTTGCTGGTTAGTGGTACGAATTGTGAAAAGTGTGATTCACAATTCGTGCACCAACTCTTTTTCCCAACTTCATGATTTTTTCCCGAGAAATATTTTCCTGGAGGGGGTTTTAACGAAGCACCATAGCAAGGGTTAAGGGTAATGCAAACTCTTAGTAGCAAGAAAATTTTATGTAACTCATTTCTTCTTATTAATGATATCTCATTAATTTTCCCATTCACATGCATTAATTTAAGCTCGGAAAATCGCAAAAATCATTGTCCGACCTAGATGGTCGGCAAGATGAAGTGACGAGATACAAATTAGTATAAGAAGTTATTATATAAGCAGATTGTGGTCTGACCTCGTTAAAATTTAAAAGATTTGGGCCTAAAACGAATCGCAAAAGTAACTGTTATAACCGACTACATAAAGTCGGGCCACAGTAGATTAAGGGAAAAACAATACTGATCTCATAACCAAAGGTCCAAGATAACGACCGACTTACTTGGCTGATGTCTTTAGCAACTTAACAAAATCAAAAAAAAAAGTTATCAAGTGACTTAAAATTTTATGAAGTCACAGAAAACTAAACAAACTACGCCAAATAAAGACATTCCAAGGAAAAATATATACAGTCATTCATATGATAAACTGCCACATATTAAATTTGTGAGGGAAATTTTGATTTAGTATCAAAATTAAAAGATTGTTCCAACTACAACTAATACAAAACAAAATACCCACAGGCTGGGCCATCCAAATACTTTGAAACTAAAACTAAAG
>NC_029787.2:111312393-111338363 GCF_000816755.2 Arachis ipaensis
TCATCACCCATCCGAGTAGAAAAGCCCTGAGAAGCTCCCTCGACCTGAACCTCTGAGGTCTTCGGGTCAGTCATAGGAGTGTCCTCCTCATCCTCAGGAACAGAGACTATCTTCTCATTCGCCACAACGTTGTGAGGACTAATGAGGAAGAGGTCCACCTCGAAAGCTACAACTCGGAACTGGGCCTTCAAATTTGCCACTAACTCGTCCATTCCTTTAGTGATAATCTCCTCTAGCTCCGCATATTTCTCCCTGGACTTGACAACCTCATCTACCAAAACAAGTTTTTCTCCAAAGACCCTAGTGTAACTCTCTTCAGCCTTCTTTTTCAAGCCCTCCGCCATAGCTAAGACAGCCTCGGATTGTTTTACCCTCTCCCAAGCCTTGCCAAAGTCGGAAATAAGTGACTCCTTCTCGCCCTCCAACTCCTTTTTTGATTCCCTTAAAGATGCCACTTCAGCTTGTAAATCAGTTAAAGAACGCTGAGTGGCACCAAGGAGAGTCTTCTCCAATTCCTTCGATAAAGCAGTACATACCCCGGCCATCCGAATTCTACCTCGAACAAGTACCTGAAGGTGGTTCTTTACGGAAATGTCATCCTTGCTAATGAAGCTATATGGAACGATGCTTTTTTCGCACTAGGCCACCGCATCGAAGTCCTGCTCATAAATGCCCACCAATTCAGCAGTCTTATATTTTTTAGGTATTGCCTCAAGCTTAAGAGGTGGAAGAGGAATTGTTTGATTACCTGAACTAAAAGGAGGAGGAGTCAGATCAACAATTATTTTTACCGAGCCAGTGGCACCTGAGTCTGACTTAGAAGGGGAGCAGAGGTCACCTGATTTACTGACCTTTTTTAGCTGTATACTCTATGCAACGACATTCTTTCTGGTAGTCCAAAGTGTTTTTATAGCAGCTGACTTAGGAGCCATCTTTTCCACATGACATCAAAGTCGGGTTATATTAGCCACTAAGACAAATCAGCAAAACCATATCTACAAAAATAAAAAAGAAAGCTACCTAGTTCGAATTGAAGTTGGCTTGGATTTTCTAAAAATCTCTTGGTATCCAGATAAGGAGGTCGGCCCCAACACTCCTGGAACAAAGCGACTACACTCTCTTCAACCTCATCTAATTCATCCAAGTCATATTTAACTATTACGAGATGCTCTTTACAATACAAAGAAAAAAGGGGCTCATCCCCCTCACCCAGAAACAAAGGTCGGACACTATCAACAGAACAGATCTTAAAAAAATAAATTTTAAAGTCATAGAAAGAATCATCAAAAATAGCAAAAACTTTTCTCCCTTGAACAACTTGAAAGGAGATCCAGCCTTGTTTCTTGGAGTTGAAAGGTTTCGCGAGGACAAAAAATTAAATGAAAACCTTAAGAGAAGGAAGGACGTCAAGTTCTCGATAAAAAAGTTGATATATCTTCAAGAAACCTCAAGAATTAGGATAAAGTTGGGAAAGGGCAACATTGCAGATCTTGAGGACCTCGGACTCAAAATCAGAAAAAAGAAGGCTAAGTCCTAATTTTGTAAAGAAGCAATCATACACGTAGATGAAATGACGCTCCGACTTATCAAGTCGGCGAAAACAAACCCTCTCATCAGGATCAACAACCACAATTTTGTATTTTCTCTCATCCTCCAATTTAGACATAACCTATAATGCCTACGAAAGGTCTCAGCATACTCGTTATCAATAATAGGGACAGGACTAAGAACAAATATATCTACCCAAATCAGGTTATTCGAGACTTTAGAAGACATGTTGTGAATAACTGACCGAGACATAAAAGTTATACCTATAATATAGAAAAAGAAAAATTATTATTACAAGTCGGCAAGTCAAACAACATAAAAAAGTCCAAAAAGGTCGAGTCATCTTTAACAACACAAAGAAACGTTGCAATTCCTACAACCTTCCGAATGCCAAGAAATAGCATTTCCAAATATGGAAATGGTGTCATCTTTAGTAGATAAAAAATGCACCATTTGGAGACAACATAGAGTATAACCCCACGTCCAGATTTACAGAAACAACAACAATTGAAGTCCAAGTTCCAGAAATTTAAGCTCAAGAAAAGAAGCAAACTTTCAAACCTCAATTTTCGAATATGACACATAAATCTCAAAAACAAACAAAAATTTTAAAGCAAAGAAACAGAGAAAGAAGTTTCAAAAGTTTAAAAAACCAACCTTGAAGAGAATGCAAAATGAAAATGATGCACAACAATAGCAAAACATGAATGTTCCATTCAAAAGCGTAGACAAAGTCTTCTAAGCCTCAAGATAGAGAAAATATTGAATGCAAGAGTAGTTGCAGGAAAAGAAGTTAAAGAGATTTGTTGAAAGGAAGAAAAGAATGAACGTAAACATTTCAGAAGAGAGGCAAAAAAGAAGAAAGAAAAATGAGTTTGAGTATTTTTAAGACACTAAGGACAAAAGGGTAATTTCACGACCTCTCATTTATCGTGCCGGTTACAAAGATAACCGTAGAGTAACGTGTGCAAGATATGAAAAGACATAACGTCTTTTAATTTAAAACACATCGAATACCTGATGCTATCTCGAGTGAAAAGGTAGTCTATTCGACCTAATGCGCTAATCTACAAGGAATCAGTTGAGTCCGACCTTGTAAAGATCGGACTCAAGTAGGAGTACTGTTCATACTCAAGCACAAAGACATAGCCAGGCCCAAAAAGAATAGAGGCCCACACAAGAGATCATGCCTCTTCTACACCCACCCGACCTCAAAGAGGTCGGAGTCGACGACAAAGATTTAACCTTACTTATCTATATATGCAACTAACTCCTAAGATATCTCGCATTTATCTAGAAGGAAGATGTCAACAACTTTCTTTAAAAAAGGGAACGGTTATCCACCAGCAAAGGTGGAACTACACTAAAAGGTGGTTATCTACTCTCCTATAAATACACTGACACCCTCAGGTATATTCAAGACCCAATTTACTAAAAAAACCTGCTTTAAACCTTTGCTAACTTAAGCATCGGAGTCCCTTACAATTACTACTTCCCACCTCCTCACGAGAAATTCGGATGGCAATACCTTAGCACCAATACAAGTCAAACGATGCTTTAAAAGGAGTCTGGATCTCGCGTCTAAACCCAAATACAACCACAATTTCAGGTAATCTTTGAAATAGTTGCCATCTTTAGCATCATTATGTATCATTGTTATGTAAAGCAAACATTTTCAGTGTGAATTTCTACTCCTAAAAACAGACATCAAAAGTGCTTGTTATTTGAAACCTATGGTTGCAAGTATTATATTGGGCAATTTTAATACGCAGAAATCTACTGTTTTTTCTTAGCTTGTTCACAGCTTTTCGCCGTATTTTTTTTTAATTTAACTAAAGATTTTATCACAGGTTTTGTTGTTTGACAGAGAGTAGAAGTTAATCCATATAAATTTATTAGTGTGGTCTTACTTGTTTAATTAGAACTTGAAAATTATTAGTAGGATCTATATCTCTATAAGAAGCCGCTTTTAATATTATAGAAAATCCACGACCATCACTGCTACTATCTCCAGAACTTAACTAATTCTAAATAAAAGGATTCTTGCCTAAACAAAGTAAGAAAAAGTACTACATGACTAAGATAGTTCTTATTATTCTTGCATATTCCCAAAAGGATATATATGAATGACTGAACGTGGTTCAAGTTCGTTCAGAGTTCAGACTTACGAGCCATACTTTTCTAGTTTTCTAGTTTTCTTTTAAAAGGTGACATACCACTGATTGGCTAATTACTATATAAAATTATTTGAGGCCAAGATGAACATCAATAGTGGCTGTAGTTTAGTGGTAAGAATTCCACGTTGTGGCCGTGGAGACCTGGGCTCGAATCCCAGCAGCCACAGTTCTTTTTAACCCCATCATTTCTTCGAAGAAAACACTTGTAGTATTCTGATTTCTGGAAACTTGCAGTTTGTTATTACTATACTACACTATTTCAATGCATTTTTTTTTTTAATTTGGAATTCTTTCTTGAATTTATCATAGCTTAAAAAAAAAACAAAATATCAACATGTGTTCGTGGACTTGGTTGATGCTTGAATCAATACTGAAGTCTAACTAGAAATTTGGGGAAAGGGATAGACGGTTGTGGGGGAAAAAATCAGAACAAACCAAAAAAAGGCGTGGAAAAAATAAAAATAAAACAAAAAAGAAAACAGAAGATGAATTACCACTTTATGGAGAGAAACTCCCGCGGCATCGCATCAAATTAAATTCCATTGGAATCCATTAGGAATTAGGAATATTATACTAAGCATGACAAAACCATCATATGGAGAGAAACTCCTGCGATGATTAGGAATTAGGAATATTATACTAAGCATGACAAACAAGGAGCTTTCTAGAGTGATGAAAGAATATTTTGATCTTTAAAAGATCAGGATACATAATGAAATAGGCAATAATTTATGGATTCTCTTATAAATATGAATTTTATTATAAGAACGGTCGTGATAACAATGTGGATGACCATGATTTGGGTGGCTAACATTCTCAAGATTAAAACAGTTTTTAAGATAGAATCAAATAAATAAAAGTTGAAAATAAGAATCGTATACATATATAAATAGGGGTTCATATACGAGTAATGAGATATAAGCAATAAAACAAAAATCAATTCTCTCTCTTTCTTTATATTTTAACTTTTGTACGCCTATAAATAGAGTCTGATATGAAGAATAATATACATCAATAATAACAAACATTTTCTCTCTTTATACTGAATACTTCTCTCTCTTTATATATATATATATATATATATATATATATATTACAACATATAATATTAGTAAATACATATATGAATTATTATTGAGCTAATTATATTAATACTATAGTCTTTTAATTTATTTATACATCTTTATTTTATATTTAGTATATCTTTTATTTATTTTACAACACGTTATCAGCACGAGACTCTGATCAAATTTTTAGGAAGACTCAGGTAATAAATTTTCATTATGTCAAAATTCTCTCATCTTGAATTCAATGCTCTTGATATATCTGAAAACAATTATTTATCATGGATATTAGATGCTGAAATCCATCTTGATTCAATGGATCTTGGAGATACCATTAAGGCTGAAAATAATGCATCGCAAAAGGATAAAGCCAAAGCCATGATTTTTCTTCGTCGTCATCTTGACGAAGGATTGAAAAATGAATATCTCACATTAAAAGATCCTGCAGATTTTTGGAAAGACCTTGAAGAAAGGTACAATCATAAAAAAACGGAGATATTTCCTCAAGCCCGATATGAATGGACGTACTTGCATCTACAGGATTTTAAATCCATAAATGAATATAATTCTGCAATGTTTCGAATCACCACACGAATAAAATTATGTGGGAAAAAGATAACTGATCATGATATGTTAGAGAAAACTTTCTCAACCTTCAATGCCTCGAATGTGCTCCTGCAGCAGCAGTATCGAGAAAAAGGGTTTAAAAAATATTCCGAGTTAATTTCTTACCTTCTTGTTGCTGAACGCAACAATGAGTTGCTCTTGAAAAATCATGAAGCGCGCCCAACTGGCGCCGCCCCATTTCCTGAAGTAAATGCGGCAAATTACCCTAAAAGAGGTAAATGGCAAGGTTTTAATAACAAGAAAAATTATGGAAGGAAAAGGAATTATATTTAAAAGAGAGGATCTCACCAGAAGTGGGATAAAGAAAGAAATATTGGACAAAATAAATCAACAAAGGATAAGTGTTTCCGTTGTGGTGGAAAGGGCCATTGGTCGCGTACCTGTCGTACCCCAAGGCACTTAGTCGATCTTTATCAAGCATCTTTGAAAAAAGATGACAAAGGAAAGGAGATGAATTTCATTTCAAATGATGTTGCTGAAAACTCCACCACTCATTATGATGTATTTGATTTCTTTGAGGACCCTAAAGGAAATATTGGTCATTTGATCAATGATGGAATAGTTTAATATGTGGGATTGTTAAGTATCCATGTAAATAAATAATATAAAGAACTTATTGTTAAGTTTTATTTTCTATATATTTAAGTTTCAAATGATGTATATAAATAATGAAATATTAATGTTTATGAATTTTGAAATTATTAAATGTGTCAAGTTTTAAAATAAAATTTTAGTATATGACATTATTTTTATGTACAGTGTTTCTTAGAGAAATAATTTCAATCAGGAAGTCCATTTGACTGTGCATGTATTGCTACTCATTTTATTATTATTTATCTTTGAAGAAAATGGCAAGGATATATAATGAAGATGTATGCCTTGCGGATAGTGCAAGTTCGCACACCATTTTCAAAAGTGATATATATTTTACCCATCTTGTGCCAAAAGAAGAATATGTTAATACTATTATTGGCTCAGGCAATGTGATTGAAGGCTCCGGAAGAGCTATAATTTTGTTTCCCAGAGGAACAAAATTCATAATAAATAATGCACTATTATCTACTAAGTCTCTGAGGAACTTATTGAGTTTCAAAGATATTTGCCGAAATGGATATCATGTTTAGACAATGAATAAGGAAAATCATGAGTATTTATGTATCACAACTCATGATTCAAATAAGAAAGTTATATTAGAAAAATTACCCTCACTTTCATCTGGGTTATATTATACCAAGATTAGTGCAATTGAATCACATGCCATTGTAAACCAGAAGTTTACTAGTCCAAATGAGTTCATAACTTGACACGACCGATTGAGTCATCCGGGAACAACCATGATGCGGAGAATTATTGAAAACTCCCATGGACATTCACTAAACAACCAGAAGATTCTTAAATCTTGTGAATTTTGTTGTGCCACATGTTCTCAAGGGAAGTTAATTTTAAGGCCATCACCAGTAAAGATTGGATTTGAGTCCCCTGAATTCCTAGAAAGGATTCAAGGTGATATATGTGGACCTATTTATCCACCATGTGGATCTTTTAGATATTTTATGGTCCTAATAGATGCATCTTCGAGATGGTCACATGTGTGCTTATGTCTTCTCGCAACCTGGCGTTTGCGAGATTACTGGCTCAAATTATTCGATTAAAAGCACAGTTTCCAGAAAATCCAATCAAAGCAATTCGTCTTGATAATGCTGGTGAATTTACTTCCCAAGCATTTGATGCTTATTGTATGACTAATGAAATAAATGTTGAACATCCAGTAGCTCATGTTCACATGCAAAATGGGTTAGCAGAATCACTTATTAAACGCCTCCAATTAATTGCTAGACCTTTACTTATGAGAACAAATATCCCAACCTTGGTTTGGGAGCATGCTATTTTACATGCCGCAGCACTTATTCGTTTGAGACCAACGAGTTACCATCAGTTCTCTCCTATGCAATTAGCTTTTGGCCAGCAGCCAAATGTTTCCCATTTAAGAATATTTGGATGTGCGATATATGTTCCCATTGCACCACCTAATCGCACCAAAATGGGACCTCAAAGAAAATTGGGGATATATGTTGGATATGATTTTCCCTCTATAGTGAGGTATCTTGAGATACAAACTGGAGATGTATTTAAAGCCCGGTTTGTAGATTGTCATTTTGATGAATCAAAATTTCCAACATTAGGAGGAGAGAATAGGCTTTCTGAAAAGGAACTTAATTGGAATGAATTATTGTTGATGCATTTAGATCCTCGATCAGGGCAATGTGAACTAGAAGTTCAAAAGATTATACATTTGCAAAGAATAGCAAATGAATTGCCTGATGCATTTTCCAATACAAAGAGAATAACCAAGTCTTATATACCAGCGGAAAATGCCCCAATTCGAATTGATGTCCCAGTTGGACAAATTGCCACCGAAGCAAATACACGCCAAAAGCGTGGCAGGCCTGTCGGTTCCAAAGACAAAAATCCTCGAAAGCGAAAAGAGGTAAATACTATTCCTATTGAAAAAGACATAGTAGAGACACCTGCAGTTATCCAAAATTCTGATATAGTTTTAACGCCAGAAGACGTTCAGGTACCTGAAAATTATGAAAATGACGAGATCTCGATAAATTATGTCTTTACAAGAGAGAAATAGGACCAAAATAAGACAATTATCAATAAAATATTTGCATATAATGTGGCATTAAATATCATACAAGAAAGTAAGAATCTTGAGCCAAGATCAGTCAAAGAATGTCAACAAAGAAATGATTGGCCAAAATGGGAAGAAGCCATGAAGGCTGAATTAGACTCACTTGCAAAACGTGAAGTCTTTGGACCTGTAGTCCGTACACCAGAAGATGTAAAACCTGTTGGATACAGGTGGGTATTTGTGAGAAAACGAAATGAGAAAAATGAAGTTTTGCGCTACAAAACTTGACTTGTGGCACAAGGTTTTTCACAAAGGCCTGGTATAGATTATGAAGAAATGTATTTCCCTGTAGTGGATGCGATAACATTGCGTTATTTGGTCAGTTTATCTGCATATCATAAACTGCATATGCATTTAATGGATGTGGTAACAGCCTATTTATACGGCTCATTAGATCGGGATATCTATATGAAAGTCCCTGAAGGACTAAAGATATCTAAACCATCCAATGAACATTCGCAAGGGTTATACTCAGTCAAATTGCAAAGATCTTTATATGGCCTGAAGCAATCTGGACGAATATGGTATAATCGTCTTACTGAGTATCTGGCAAAAAATGGATTCAAAAATGATGATATCTATCCATGTGTTTTCATAAAGAAATCTGCATCTGGATTCATTATAATTGTTGTGTACGTTGATGATTTAAATATCATTGGAACTCTTGAAAAGATTCCAAAAATTATAAAAACTCTAAGAGAAGAGTTTGAGATGAAAGATCTTGGAAAGACTAAATTTTGTCTCGGCCTGCAGATCAAGCATACAAAAAATGGAATCTTTATTCATCAAACAACATACACAGAAAAGATCTTGAAAAGATTTTATATGGATAACTCACATCCGCTAAGTACCCCAATGATCGTAAGATCTTTGGATGTGGAAAAGGATCAATTCCGTCCTAAAGAAGAAAATGAAGATATCCTTGGTCCTGAAGTACCATATCTTAGTGCCATTGGAGGCTAATGTATCTTGCTAACAATACACGACCCGATATATCATTTGCTGTGAATTTACTAGCAAGATATAGTTCATCTCCAACTAGAAGACATTGGAGTGGAATCAAACAAATATTTCGATATCTTCATGGAACGGTTGATATGGGATTGTTTTATCCCTATGGATCTAAGTCACAACTACTTGGCGATGCAGATGCCAGATACTTGTCTGATCCACATAAAGGGAGGTCTCAAACAGGATACATGTTTACATATGGTGGAACAGCTATATCATGGAGGTCCACGAAACAGACAATTGCAGCAACATCCTCTAATCATGCTGAAATACTAGCGATTCATGAAGCAAGTCGCGAGTGTTTTTGGCTCAGAAGTTTGATCCAATATATTCTGTCATCATGTGGACTAATTAATCATAAGATAGCTCCAACTATCCTGTTTGAAGATAATACAGCATGCATTGCTCAACTTAAAGGTGGATACATCAAAGGTGATAGGACCAAGCATATTTCTCCCAAATTCTTCTTCGCTCATGATCTTCAAAATCAAGGGACAATTGATGTCCAACAGATCCACTCAAGTGACAATCTGACAGATTTATTTACAAAGTCACTCACAAAATCCTCCTTTAAAAGATTGGTACATGAGATTGGGATGCGCCGATTTCGAGATATCAACTGATGTCAACAAGAGGGGGAGACTGTACTCTTTTTTCCTTGGTCAGGTTTTTTTCCATTGGTTTTTCTTGACAAGGTTTTTAATGAGGCAGTCCCCATCACTAAAGGATATTGTACTCTTTTTCCTTCACTAAGATTTTTTTCCCACTGGGTTTTTCTTTAGTAAGGTTTTAACGAGGCAATAATCCTAAATGGTCATCCAAGGGGGAGTGTTGTGATAACAATGCGGATGACCATGACTTGGGTGGCCAACTTTCTCAAGATTGAAACAGTTTTCAAGATAGAATCAAATAAATGAAAGTTGAAAATAAGAATCTCATACATGTATAAATATGGGTTCATATACGAGGCATGAGATATAAGCAATAAAATAAAAATCAATTATCTCTCTTTCTTTACTTTCCAATTTACTGAATACTTCTTTCTCTCTCTCTCTCTATATATATATATATTACAACATATAATATTAGTAAATACATATATGAATTATTATTGAGCTAATTAAATTAATATTAGAGTCTTCTATTTATACATCTTTATTTTATATTTAGTATATCTTTTATTTATTTTACAACAATATTATNNTTTATACTCGACGATTTTGCTTTAACGTTGTCAACGACGATGGTATTGTTGGGAAAGATTTCTCCGTCGACAGACTCCTTAACTTCTTTGGATACCAACGAGAAAAAAGACAGTATAACACCCTAACTATCAAAGCTTACGCTTCTGGCTGCGCAATTCTAATAGCTCTGGTGTTACGACAACTCTCAGAGTATTTAATACATAAATATGAGCCTGTTAAAAACTTTAAACCGTCTTACCGCTCCATAACACTTTTTGATAGGCAACATACCTCCATACATGCAATACAAATTACAATACTCACAAAGAATACTTATAAATACTTATTATTAATTTACAAGTATTTCATATCAAAATCCTATCCCTCTTACAGAACTTGCAAAATTAAAGGCGAGAAAAACATAAAAACTAAAACAATCCAAAATATCGTCTAAACAGAAAAGAAATAAGCCCTTCCGAACTTCGTCGTCCATAACCTGAAAAGAGAAAAGACCTGTAGGGGAGTGAGAACATCGTCCTCGAAAGGGTTCTCAGTAGAGGGTTTTTGAGAATTACTATAATAGGATACGTGAAAATAAAACCATTACAGTGATTAATAACCGCCTTATGTATACTTTCAAAACCCGATGATTTACCATTAAAATCTGAAATCTTTTCAGAAAGAGGAAACTATTATTTCTTCAAAAATTCAAAAGCATTTCAAAAGGTTTTTCCTAGACAGTATGAATGACCAACCTGATCCAAGCATAGGTTCATTAAGTCTATTCTGAACCAGTTTAGTTTTTCATACTTTTCTAAACTAGAAACACCAACCAAACATGGCCTTCGGCCCACCTCATAATCAACCATGGCCCTAGGCCCAAACAATCCAAACAACACCCAATCCACCACAATCCAACAGAGTTTCTGTCGCAAACACAAGTAGGAAAGCTCAGGCATAAACAAGTAGTTACTTCAAGTAGAACAATTAGCAGTTAAACACAATTAATCACAAAGGCATTCCAAGTACAATATGCACACCCAAACAATGTCACATAGATGCATATGATGAATGCCTGTCCTAGTGGCTGATGAGTCTCATCTGCCAGTTATAAAGCCAACCCGACAAGTCTTGGTAGCTAACCATTAGACTGTCCCTCTGTCGTGCAGCCGCAACTCGAGTTATTCACAATCATAATCATAATCATACAACACCCACACTGGTGTTTATCCACGGGGGTGAGCTCATCCGGAACTTTCACAGTGTCCGACCACACTTACGACATAGGGTCAGCAGAGTATCGAGTCTCAACCTGGAGCACGTGGTGGCTAGGCACTGCTTTTACCCAGGGAAACTCGTATCTTAGATAATTAGAAGAGCAACAATCACTTTATCAACTCAATAATCATCCATATTCATACTCATCCATCCGGCTCATAACATATTTCACAATCAGCCATAATTCATTATCATATACAGCCATTCTGGCTCATAACATATTCCACAATCAGCCATAATTCATTATAATATACAGTCATTCCGGCTCATAACATAATAGCACTTCCACCATCGAACATCATAAGACTCATAAAATCATCATTCAAGCCATAAATCACTTTTTCTCAAAGTCACTTTACTTTGAAGTCAAAAATCAATTCTTTCCAGCCTTGGCTTTAAAATCCCCATTCCTCAAATCATTTCAAGCTCATAAGCCACTTTTCCTCAAACATAAATTTTCCTTTTTTAAAACATGATTACTGAGCACGTGGTGGCTAGCCACTTCTCCTCAAACGTAAAATTTCTCTTTCTAAAAGTAAAGCCACTGTCCACAATATTTTTCCGAACATTTCAGAAACCACGCCAAATCAAAAGCCCTTTCCGAGAGATTCAAAATCATTCATTCTTAAACAGGATTCAGTAACAAAAGTTCTTCAGCAGAGCCTCAAGTCTTTAGGGGAGACTAACATAACTCATTTCCTCAAATTTGTTTAAAATCTTTAAAACCTTAGCTTCCTGATTTGAGTAATAAAAATAGAATCTAAGCCAAACCGAGTCATGTAATCGATTACTCCTTTCAAAACCATTTCTTTTACTTAAACAAAACTAACTTCAATTCCATGATTAAATCTAAAGCGTTTCAAACAGCTCAAAAATTGTTTTAGTCTTGCAAAAATTCAGAATTCAAAGAGTACTTAAAAATTTTCCTAAAACATTGAAAAATGAGACTTGTCAATAGACATTCAAGTTCTTTCAAAGTCACTGAAACTCCTCCAATTGAAACCCTCAAGTCAAATTCAAAGACATAAACCCTTTTCACATTTAAAACAGCCTTAGAATATAAGTTTCATCTAAATAACTTGCTCCCAAAAGAGATACAATGCTTTTCTTAAGAAACAAGACTAAATCATAATTTTCTGTTTAATAATTCATTTCAAAAGCATAAGTCATCCCTTTCTTAAATACTCCAAATAAAATAGTAGAAGTCTTTAACTCATAGTTTTCCAAATGACATTTCAATAAAGTCTCAGATTCTATCGGAATTTCGATAGTACCTCCCCTAAAACTTGGACCTTGCCACCCTTTCCGGGTCCTAACTACACCATTCTGCAACCCTCTTTAATGGGTTCAAAACCAAATTAGTTCAAAAATTAAGTTGGTTCCGAAGGTACATCATTTTCAGATTTCAGGAACACCGATTCAACTAAAATCAACTTCCAACAGGATAAACTCGATTTCAAAGCTTTTACAAAATAACTTTAAAGAAGCATTTCAAGAACAGTTTGTTTCACAAAACCGAACAATAATCCAGCCAAACAAGCATTCATACTCATCCAAGACAACCAACAATACATAAGACTTATACAATCACTCAAAGATACATTTTCTCACATCAATATCCATATATAATAATTCCAATTCGTAAAGTGTAGTTTTCTAAAAAGGCCCCTACCTCAATATGCAAAACCATAGCCCAAACGCCTCACAGAGTTCCTTTCGCCTCAACCCGAATAGACGGAAACCAAAACCTCGGCTCCGCTTGCTCTCTCAAAAGCAGAAACAGCTTCAAACGCCGCAAGCAAACTCAGATTCTAACTCCTAAAACCATTAACATCACAAATACTTTATTACACGGAACAGAACACTAATGCAGGGCTTTTGTAACAGAAATACTTACTGAACTAGCGAAACAAAATAGCGGCGGGCTCTGAACCAGTTTGGCAGCGGCCCCGACAGCCACCTCAAGTGGCAGCGGCGACCGGACTCTGGCGATGGTGACTGAAACCCACATACAGAGACGATAAGATTTTCAAAATCTTGAATGAATGAAAACTAAACTCAAAAACCCATATCGGCAAAGTTTTCCGGAGATGGCAGCGGGTTTTCGGGCGGCAAAAGTGGCGGTGGTTGGCGCAGGTCTCCCCTCTCTCTCCCCTGCTCCCGTGCTTTCTGTCTCTCTTACTCTGTGCAACCCGACGGCCTCCTTCTCAATGGCACGGCGGCGGCAGGGACGACTGGGAGATACGACGACGTCTTCTTCTCACCAGCGGCAAACCCTCGGTGGCGACGCACGAAACTCCTTTAGCGGTGACAATGCGTGGCTTGACGACGACAAACCCTAGTAGCAGCGGCGGTAGGAGTGGCTTCAACAGTAGCACCCAGGCGCGGCAACGGCGCGGTGGCGATGCAGCAGAGGCTCCCTCCTCCACTGACTCTCGCACGGCTTTTCCTTCTTCCCTGAACGGCATCGATGGTGTCCTTCTTTCTCAGCGACAAAGACGGCGGCTCCAAGCCTGCGACTCTCTCACTCGCAAGCCATCTCTCTTTGTCGACGTTAGTGGCAGCAGCGCGATGGGTTCGACGGCGGGGCGTGGTGGCACGGCGGCGAGGCGTGGTGGCGACGCCCTTCCTCCCTCCAAACCTCCCTTCCCCGTTTCCCGTTCTCCTTGCTTCCCTCTTTCTTTCTTTCTTTTACTTTTTTTTTTCTGATGTGTTTGCTGAAGGGAAAGAAGGGTTGCGGCTAGGGTTTCATTTGGACAAAAGAGAAAATGTGGGTTCAATTAGGGTTGGAGTTTGTGTATGGAAATTGAGAATTTTGAGGTTTAATTTGAAACTATCTCATTTGGACACCAATGCAGAAAGGACATGGTGCACCAATCTCCTCAATTGGATAGGTGCAATTAATTAGATATGGGAATTAATTCAATAATTAGAAAATTAGATAAAATTCTAATTTAAATATCCAAACATCATTATTTTTAAATCTTTAAGACGTTAAATAGTAAATAGAAAAATAATCCAAGATTATAGAGTTTGGATAAAAATCTTAATTTATTTCAAATTCAATTAAACAAAACTACCTTTAATTATCTTCAATAAAATAATTTATGAACCTAAAACTGTAAATAAATATATATAATTTAAAATTAATTTGTAATAACTTTTCAAAAGTTCTAGATCTTACAGACAGCACTTCAAAAAATTTTCTACTAGATCGTATAAAAAATGACATCAACTCTAATTCCTACTTCTACCACCACCGTGGACCCCAACTCCATTTTTGCCAGCGAATTGTCCTTTTTTCTGAGTCCACTAACAATACTTTTATCTTCTCTTTTTTAAGTTACTCTTTTTAATGAATTCTCTTTTTGAAATTCTTCGTCAATAATAATCCAATTCCATTGGTGAGTTATAGCCTGCACCGGTCCAAATGAGGAGATTGGTGCACCTGTCACCTCTGACACAAGTTTCTGCTTTGGTGGCAGGTCTTTTTGTATTTTACAAGATTGGCTATATAGTTTTGTATATTGTGTTATGACCCCTCAATTTATACATGTTTGCATTCTAACTCCCTGTATGAATGAGCTGTTGACTGAGTTTTAGCCCATTTGGTAGAGCGAGGAGATGAAGAGGGGCTGCCATTAACTCCACAGCTCAAGTGACGGCGAAGCCCTAGAGTTTTGGCAAACTTGGTAGGACAGAGCATGGTAGAGTTTTGGCAATTTTTGTTTATAGAGTATTCTGTCTGATGTAATCTGATGTTAATCCGTGAACGCCATTTCTGCGCAGGACTGCATAGAGGGAGAATCCGCGGCGGAGGAATGTTACCGGCCATTGTCTGCTGAAGAAAAGGGAGGCAATGGAAGCAATGCCTTCGGCCCAGGTGGCGACAAATTCGGTGATGAAGTTGAGGATGGGGAATTAGGGGTGGAGTCGGATGCAGAGGAGAATTTCACGGATAGCTTCTTTAACAACTGGGAAGAGAGAGCAGTGGACGACATTGCAGAGCTGGGGTGTATAAATTTCAAGGAAATAACTGCAAAGGAGATTATGATGTGTCATTTTCCGGATCGATCGGTGGCATTCTTGTTTTACAGTTTGTATGCGAAGATGAATGGTTTCGCTGTGAGCAGAATAAGATTCGGCAAAATGTGAGGAATGAGGTTACTCAACAAGAATTTGTATGTTTCCGGCAAGGGTTCAGAGGAATGGGGTCTGTTAACGACGGCAGGCGATGGAAACGTGAGCCAAAGGTGGAGACCAGATGCGGCTGTAAGGCAGAGATGCGCGTCCACGTGCACTCCGATAGTGGTAGATGGATAATATCATACTTTCAGGACGTTCACAACCATGAGTTGCTGGACGATAGACTGACTTTCATGCTACCGTGCCATAGGAAAATGGATGCAGCCGCCATGGAACAAATGAATATGATGCTTAGAGTTGGGATTAAAACGCCACATATTTATTCATCTTTTGTGCAGACTGCCGGGGGATTCCAAAACCTTCCGTTTCTAAAGAGGGATATGTATAACCAGATAGGGAAGCAACGGAGGCTCATTGGCGGGGATGCGACGGCTTGCCGGAAGTTCCTGGAATCAATGGCACAGGCTAATCCTGGAATGTTTGTGCATTATTTGGCGGACATGGATGGTTGTTTATCCACCTATTTTGGTCGGATAATTGCAGTCAGCTGGATTATAGTTTGTTTGGGGATGTCGTGGTATTTGATGCGACATATCGGAAGAATAAGTATATGTGTCCACTGGTTGTGTTTTCTGGAATGAATCACCATAACCAGACAATTGTGTTTGCCGCTGCGCTAGTTGCAAATGAGAATGAGCAGACTTACACCTGGTTGCTGCAACAGTTCCTAGATGCCATGAAGGGTAAAGCACCTGGGTGTGTGATAATAGATGGGCATGGAGCGATGAAAAAGGCAATCGATGCGGTGTTTCCTGGGGCCTATCACCGTTTGTGTGCGTGGCATCTGCTGAGGAATGCCACTTCTAACCTAAGCAACCCCAGATTTACTTCTGAATTTAAGAAATGCATGCTGTTCGATTATGAGGTGTGGGAGTTTGAAGATCATTAGCATTATATGGTGGATGCGCTTGGTCTGTCTGATAATCAATGGGTTTCTGACCTTTACTCTAGGAGAAGGATGTGGGCAACTGCACATATAAGGGGCAACTTATTTGGGGGTTTTCGTACAACATCAAGGTGTGAAGGATTGCACTCAATGCTGGGTAAATTTGTCCAGTCTCGTCATAATTTGAGGGACTTTATTGAGCAGTTTATGCGTTGCATATCCCAAATGAGGTCCAGGGAAGTACATTCTGATCTGTTATCCGTGGTTGGGGAACCAGTGCTACAGAGTCCATTTCATGATTTGGAGAGGTCAGCTGCAAAGAAGCTCACAAGGGCAATTTTCTTCAACTTCAGGCCCATGCTTTTTCGTGCTTGCACACTGAAGGTACGAACACACACATGGAGCCAGACTTCTGATACATTCACTTTGTCTAGGTCAGCTAATGCGCGAGTGGGAAGTGAGTCACTATGCTGACAGTAACAGTTTCAAGTGCTCTTGCTTGCGAATGGAGTCCCTTGGTATACCGTGTGATCACATTGTAGCAGTGCTGGTACATTTGGAGATGACTGACATACCAGACAGTCTTGTTCTGGATCGTTGGTCCAAGAGTGTTGGGATTCAACGATCACCTGCCGTAATTGGATGTTGAATGATCTATGCAGGGAAATGTGTGTTCTTACATGTCGTCACAAAGCTGAATTTGTTGACATGACGGATAAAGTTATTCATGAGATAGTGCGGCTGAAAGAGATTCAGGATTCTGGTGATGCAGGTGGTGTGAATGAAGTTGGGAAAGCTTCAACACTAGAGGGTTGTGTTAGGGATTCACAGTTGGTGCGGTGTCGAAAGAGGCAAAGAAAGGAAACGGTGAAGGGGGTGAAGAGGTGCGGTCTTTGTCGCCAGACAGGGATAATCGAGTATCCTGCCACTTAAATTCCAACAGCAGAATGAATACACAAGAGGGTGCATCATACTTTGGTGGTGAGGGCGAAGGTGAAACTGCACAATGGAGGATTCGTCTGAGGAGGAGGAGGTAACACTTTCTCAACAAATTTGTTTAGTCGCCCTTTTTCATTTAATGTATTGACCATTTATCGATTCGTAGTTCATGGCTAATCGATTCGTAGTTCATGGCTAACTGAATGTATCATTGTAGCTGGCATGGGACGATGCAGCGAACCTTGCCTTGGAGGGGGGCTATGATTCATAGGGCACAATTTAGTAACCGTTCCTGTGGTTAGTGCGCTCACAGCTCAATCCAGTGGGAACGTGGGTCTTCATATTAGGCAAAGGTTAGGTGATGCAGCAGGTGTTTTAGTTTCTTAGAAGATCATGCGTGTTGTTCTATGTTCGGACAAAAAATGGCTAGTTATAGAAAACTCTGTTTTGGACTGTTATACTTCCAAATTAACCATATTCAGGCCACTATATGACATTATTTTGTAACGCGCTATATTTAGATTGGAAATTATTCTAGAGCATCCATGGTGCTGTATGAATTGAAATTGCAAATTAGTCTAGAGCATCCATGGTGCTGTGTGAATTGAAATTGTAAAGTAATCTAAGGAACACTGATAATTTTAAAAGTACTTAGTTAAACGTCATAAGATTGTATCATGTACAAAAAGAGTTAAGTCTAGCAGTTGCAACACTTCAACAATCACAAGACATAAAGTTTTTGCCAAATCAAAAAAGGCAATCCAAAATAACGTCAGCTTTGTCATGAACCCAGTTGGATTCATTCATAATCAACAAATTGGACCAATAGCTCCACGTTCGGGTTGGTCCTGGAGATCTCAAACATGGCCAGCTTCTCCACAGTTATATTGCACTTGCACAAGAAATCCGCCCACCCTCCGCTGATGGTGCCACAATTGCACCTTCTATTGCCCCGTATCTGCCGTAGACGTCCCGGACAGAAATCTCCCCTACTCTCAGAGTGACCATCACGTCATCCCCGACGTTGTCTCTAAATTGCGGCACATTTGGCTGGGCAAACAAAAAACGAGAATGAGATGTACTTAAAGGCATGTGTAACATAAATGCAATGTGCATGAAGTTAACCAGAATGAAATGGCAACTATTGATGATGGCATTATGAACAGTTAGCATGCAATTGGGTGCTTGTTTCCCTAAACAATGGAATTTAAGAACAACATACATTACCAACAAATTTCTGTAATGAATTTTAAGTCAACAACTGCTCCACCAGATAGCCAACCATTAACAATTAAGCAACAGTATAAGACATAAGATGTGGACCACGTACAAGGGCACACAAGCCAACAAAGTAAGGACCAGCAAAAGAACAACACTTAATGTGGACCAGGTAGGCCGCCACATTACTTTCAATAGAGGGAACAGCAGGGGAACAAAACAAATAATGTAGACCCCAAACAGTGCCAACGTAACAGGTGTATATATAGTGGAGAGGGAAAGCTATTACCAGGAAGTGGACGCGCAACAACCTTTTTGTGATGTGCATGATAAAGAAGGGGTGCTCGGACTGAAATGTCTACTCCACCTCAGCTGCAGTTGCGCTCCTGGGGACATTGATGCACCCCGTTCGATGCCGGGGCGGTTGAGGAGCGCGTGGACGATTCCTTGGCACCTGGGGGGTGTGACGTCGCCGGAGTCACCATCGGACGTAACATACATCCTCTCCACACCCGGTGACTAAAAGATACGAACGCTGAAGTCGTCTCTGCCCTTGTGCTTGAACAGCAGAATGTTAGATGGTTGTAGCTTGTATTCATGATAAAACCTTTGCCATCCCCTCCCGAGAGTGATCTCTTTCCACCCCTTGGGGCTGCATGCAATCTTGTAAGTACGGTCTGAGCCATCGGTGACTGTGATGTAGATATGGTTGCTACCATTGGGGAGGAGATCATTTGGTAATGGTAGACGCTACAGATATGGGCATATCAAGACACAACGTAAGAGAAAGAACAAAATGCAGAGAGTAGAGTAAGAAATAATGGAAAGAACAGAAGAGGAAGCTTTAACCTACCATCGGTCGCGACGGCTCTCCTGTTGCTTTAATAACCCTAACGACGTCACCTTTCGTGTTTTCTTCGGCCATTTTTTGTCCAGGCACCAATAGAAAAGAAGAAGGGGATATTCTGAGTTAGAAGAACACCTACAAACTGGATAGCGTGTGAATCAAGCGGATATGAAGGGTGAATCCTATCTAATTAATTAATTAATGTAATCAGAGTTCCACTCCTTAGGATTATGTGCCATCACCCTTTGATGAAGTCTTCTTCTAGAAGCCAAAAGGTTTCGTGCCTGTACGGTCAAATAGGAATGCTTTTTTTTTGGGTTTTGTTAAGCGAGACTTTGGATTTTAAAACAATTTTTTGCTGGATCCGTCTCCATTAGAAGGCCCTAACCAATCGGTACGCATAAAAAAAACTCATGGAACCATATATTGTGGGCATAAAGGAGGATATGAGTAAGTAGTGGTTAGTGGGCTCACATTATTGCGTTGGCCTGGCCCATCAAAGCGTAAATCATCCCCTTGCGTTTATTGGGCCAGAAAATGGTAATTAATTTCACAAAAGCATTAGTTATAAGTTCACCACCAAAAGAAGAAAAAAAATAGCATTCATAAAACGAATCCTAATTAACACATTTTGGTTCACAGTTGACTGAGTTCTGAGCAGAAGTTCTGCTAGTGGCGATGACATAGTTCAACAAGGAAAGAAGAATAAGAAGGAAACAACAGTTTTCTGCCTAAGATACACATCAAAACAAATTTAACAAAATATTTGAAACAGTCAAGAGTTACGCCCCCTAGTGGTTGCTACCGTCAATTCCGGGACACTGACCCAAACTTCCCAATCCAGCCTCTTTCTTCGTTAAAGGGCAACAACAGTAGGCCAAGGGCGGTTTGCATCCTTATGGATTTGTCATCCACCTGCTAAATAATGATTTTGTTCATTAGTTGGAGAGATCAGCAACGTAGGTGACATAGTTAGAAAAACTAAGTAAAAATATTTAACCTGTTGTATGAACTTTCTCTGGAATCCCCCCATGGCCATCCAGTTCAAAACACATGCAGCAGAAACATGACTGCAGAAGAAGAATTTGTATTAGACATGAGCATGAAGGCTGTTTGGTTAATGTGAAGTGTAAGTATCTTTCAGGACTCACCGGGATTGGCATGATGCAAGGCCATCTGGCTCTGCTATGCCGAAACACATGACTCCCCTGGCCCTCTTGCGGAAATAGGCGGGGTATGCAGGGGTGGATATAATCCTGGATAGTACATCTCCCTGCGGTCCAAAGTGAAGGTGATTTCCAAATATATATACACAACGATAATTATAAGCAATGTGCATGGACGGAAATTACCAAGTTCCGTATGATGATCTTCCTCGTCGTGCTTTTCTCATCACCAATGCATGCATCAAAGTGATACAGCTTCATGTCATTAAACGCCACCACCATCAGATACCAGTGGCTTGATATGTCTTTGACTGGGATGTAAGCCTGTAAAGGAGATCAGGTAATATACATCAAATGATGTTAGGGGTTAGGTTTGTTTTCCAGGCAAGGAACAGAAACAGAGCAACTCACATAAGCCAGATTGTGGGAGGGCTTCATCCAAGTGTCCTTATAAGTCCTAACCCTTTCTGCCAGCAGCTTTGCCTCCAAAACGTCATTCTTAAAAAAGAAGGCAACAAAGTGGGGAACAAGTAAGTTCTAATTACAGAACAAGTTCTTAGTGGCCACAATGTGAGTTACGTGAGATGTACTGCGAATGAGGGGGGCAGGCACCAAAAAGTCGGCCCATCCGGAGTCTGACTCCCCAGAGTGAGTCTCATGGTCAGAGCATCGAAAATGACATCGTCAGACATTTTTCCTGGGCGCAGTGTGAGGAGTTCTTTTCTCCTGACGACGACTTCCCCCAACTTGACTAGCTCATCCCTGCACCAAATCCGCGATTAACAGGGCCACACTACCAATTACAGAAAGAAGGTAAATCAACATTTAAAAGGCTTACATCGGGTCTGCCTGAAGGTCAAAATCATATGTGGCGACCTTAATTTGGAGGTCGCTTAGTGTTGTATCCGGTGGTTTGGCAGTGTTAAGCTGGCTTCTAAACAGCTTCAGCGAGTTGGACGGTGGGGCCTTTTGCGCCGGAGCGAGCATTCCAATAGCGCGATTTGGGGCCAGTCCCTTCCCATGATGGATGCCCCCTGCGACGATGGACTTGGAGCTGTTCCCAGCGGTGCCCTTTCGCGGGAACAATGGATGTGAGATCCCAACGCTTTTCCTTTGTATCTTGGTGGGTCGACCAATCAACAGGAAACGTGGCGGATCTGGCACAACTGAGTTGCTGGAGAAGTTTTCCCCCGGAAAGAAGGAAGATGCTCCCTGTTGTGATGAAAAATGGAGCCCATTACCTGAGATAAGATTGGGAGCTGCAATACGGCTAGAATGTGACTCTTGTCCAGTTTGAGAGGAGGAACCCTCTCCTATAACCTGCGTCAGTTAAGGGTTATTGTTTGGGCCTGGACGCGAACGAAGTGGGCCAGAAATGTGCAGCCAAATAAAAATTCTATATTCTCTTAAAACGGCAAGAGATAAACTAAAACCATGGATGATGAAGTAGAACGTGGGATGGTGGCCAAAAAATTCATAAATAAATTGTTAAAGTCCATTTGACCTCTATAAAAAAAGCGTTTAGGACAAAAAAAACCTTAATCAAAATGGCATGGGAAATACCAACGAGAAACCACACAAAAATGCCAATGAAATATCTCCAACAAATCTATAAACTAAAAAAGTTATACCACCTGAACCAAAGTAAGAAAAAACATGCTATTCCTAATACGATGAAGACAATATCTTTACTGGATATGTAACTGAGTAACATACGTACCTTGTAACCCCAGTTTCCACTAACGCTTGTCTGGCTTTGGTACTCTGGCGCACCCTTCAGGGGAATGTTGCCAGTGAAAACTGGTGTGTCATGGTCATCCGCAATAG
Organism: Arachis ipaensis; assembly: GCF_000816755.2. Taxonomy (NCBI): domain Eukaryota; kingdom Viridiplantae; phylum Streptophyta; class Magnoliopsida; order Fabales; family Fabaceae; genus Arachis; species Arachis ipaensis. Next base: position 111,335,070 of record NC_029787.2, read on the forward strand.
TTATGGGAAACATGGTGTCGTAGTCGTCAGGGTCTCCATAGATGGAGGTGTATGTTTTTACGAAGGGGTGCTCTCTGTCGCCAAAGAGCCCATTTGCGTCAGAGGCTTCATTGTCGGCTTGCATTCTCTTGCAAATGGCACAAACTCGCAACCCAGGCCCAGCCTTCTCGGACGTCAACTTCGCCAGGTTCTGCTGAATAATGTTGACGACGGAACCCAGTAGGCTCATGGCGTCGTCACACTGTTGCTGACGACCCTCGCATTCATCAACCTTCGATGACATGCACTGGATGGTGTTGACAAGATCCTTCATGCAGCTGGCTTGTGCACCGTTGTTCGAAATATTCTAAAAAAAATTAGTTCCGTTACAACATGTAGACCATGTGCATGTACCGTTCCTTAGCACGTATCAAACATTCAGGGCCGAACTATTGTACTTACGGTTTGTGGTGGCTAGGTCAACGTCTCTCCTTCAGGAATATTTGGCAAACTGTCCGGCATGTCGAAGTGGCCATCAGCAGGTGGTGACTCCACAACGGCCATGTTGTTGAATCTTCTATTCCAGAGAGAAAGAGTAAGTTAGTGGGAGTTATATGGGCACTCTAAGCCTGTTGTGTTACAACCCTTTTAAACCGAAGGAAATCAACGTTTTTTCTATCTCGCGCTATCTACCTTTCCAACGGAGTTCCATTCCCGTATATGCTCGGTCTGACTATCCTATAAATTTTCCAGCAAGGAGTTACTACTAAGGTGAAAGACTCCCAGAGCTGCTCACTGGTCATTGTCAATGCATTAGACGAGGATGGGCTCAGAAGATGGGCTCAGAGCAGGATGGAAGGTCAGTCATACTTTCATTAAATGTCCAAATTATCGTTTCTAATGCCAAGAGAATGGCAACCCTAATTAAACGTTGTATTGCAATGTGAATGTATGCATTAAACCGGGTTATGCATAACAATTGCATCTTATACACGGATATGCATGTTTAGGCTCACTTAAATGCTTAATACGCTTGCTAACATTAGTATCATGTTCGACAGAGGGTTTGTTTTATCCTTTTGTTCATTTAATGTTTATATGACATAACAGTTTCGCATGTTACGGCCCACTAACGTATGCATACATGATAGTTGCACATATTAGCATGTTTCACATATTGGCATGAACGCTTAGAACGCTTAACAGACAAGGGGTTATTTATTTATTTTTTATTCGAAAAAGGGCGTTAATATATTTTCTCGTAGAAGCTAAGCTAAGTGGCAAGACAACCCAGATGTGGTTACGCTATCCTTCCAAATTCCATGCATGTAACCAAAATTTTTTTAACTTGTTATTCGAATATGTGACTAAAGCGACAAAAAGGTAGTTTCAACCACCCCAAATTAAGAATAAACTGAATGCTGCTGTGCTAGAAACCTCGGCGGGAGCGAAGAAGGATGCTTTGCAGGCTTCATTTTGTCCCATCCTTAACTTTTTCCCAGTTATCACTGCACATACTGTCATAAAGACAATCCCAACATAGGACAAATAAGGTAGAGTCAACTATCACTACAGAGTATTAATTGCAACAGGCCACACCTAATTACACTTTTCCTTGAATTACAACTATCTTAGATAATGTTCTAATAAACTAAGCAAATCCAGTTTAAAAATTAAGGCAATACATAACGCTTAGCTAATAACAAAAGCGACAAACTAAATCATTTTGGGGTCATGTTGCAGTCCCGTAGAACCTTATTTTGTCCACAAGAAACTGCTTGCCTAGGCCACCATCTGCTCTCCCGTTCCGTCCACAAGTCCATCCTGAGAGGAAGATGATTTAACGGCGTACGTCGTTGCTGCCACTGAGCTGCCCACATCCTAACCAAGCCGCCGATTGCGTTAAAGGGTCCACCCATAAGGGACACGGCCGTTCTGCCGCAGAGTTTAGAATCCTCAAGCTGCGAAAGACAAACATTAGGGGGATGTAAATTACTGCACATGGACATGTTTTACTTACATTCATATGCATCTACTTACAACGCCACTAATTTCATACGGGTTAAAGGAACCTTCAGGGTGAAGCCATTGTATCACCAAGGCAGCAGAGCTATCGCTACAGAACGCAAATATGAAGCGGGTTATAGCTAACAGTAACTCAATGTTCCAATATACAGACCCAACACTCACAAAACAAGGTGCACCTGGTATTGCAATTTGGTATCCCATTTCCTTGCTATATTGACCACCGACCCATGTCTTCGGGAGTGTACTATCGCAGGGGTCCAAACACCGGAGAAGTCATCATCGCGTACAGCATTTCAAGATGAGGCATGGTCCCCAAATTAGCAACAGAAACTGCATAATTTTGGTTCAAACATGGTACAACGAACAATAAGAAGTCACGTTACCACGCGTTCTATAAGCTGCTCTCGGTCGCTGACCATATTCACGTCCAGGAAGGAGTCTAGGTGGTAGACGGTCTTCTCCCCAAATTCAACCACCATGCAGTACCAGTGCATGAAGATATCCTCGATGGGGATGAAGATCTGCAAGCAGATGAAGAAAATAGAAAACTCGAAATTAGTTCCAATGGGGTCAGCAGCCCCGAAAGTAATGCGAAATGCCAAAAAGTCCGTATGGATCAAGACACAAACCCTATTCAGGAATCTTGTTGGTTTCAACCAGAAAGGCACGTATATCTCGTTGAGCTCCATAACAGACAATCCCTTACTAACGTCATCCTATAATAACAAATAAATATGCTTCAGAATCCAGTATAATATGCAGATGTGGTTGCATCGTTGAATTAACCACTCACAGCGAAGCTTGGCGGGAGACACCAAAAATAGGGATGCTTAAGGTGATGTATAGAACAAGCGTTGCGCATGGCCACCATCTTCACGACGGCTCTGTCAATGGGACGCCCAGGTATGAGGGATTGGATTTACCGCCTTGTTAGTCTGTACTGGAGCATTCTCACAAGAGTGTCCCTGCAACAGATGCCATGGTTAATGTTGTTGTTCAAGGATGCAGAATTGTATAAACATCGCGTCAAAGTAATCAGGGATTATAACATACTCCATCGAATGACCATCCGAGAAAAGGAAGTTGAACAGGAGTGTCTCCGATTGGTTAAAGTCCATGGCGTATGTTGCCTTGTACTTCTACGTTAAACACACGGGGTTAAATGCAATTCATACAAGAACGCAAACATGAAGGAAGTAATTAAGGAGATGATTTCTTCATACCCGTATGTCAGCCGGCGACGAGGTGGATTTGCCACACTTAGCAGGTGCTGATCTATTCACTTTG
>NC_029787.2:111339615-111378181 GCF_000816755.2 Arachis ipaensis
TTGTCTATTGGAACGGTCTTCGTCGGTGTCAGGAGCTACTATCGGCTGAGTAGCATGACCAACGACTAGGACACCCATTGGTGTCACGTCTACCACTGCACCGCAAGCAACACCACTTTCCTGGGACAAAATCTCAGCCGACTCAGGCGTGGCTTGCACGACGAATGCTGCTCCAGTCCCATCTTCCGCCCTACAAATGATGACTTAAAGGATTAGGTATCAACACATGTGACGTATAAGTGGAAGGACGTATGCAACACGATCTATCTCCCTCATGGATTTCCTTACCATAGCCTCAGAGGTTGCTGTGTCCCGCCGGAAACATTGAACAGGTTCGTCGGCTTCATCTCTCTTGAGTGAGGGTGTCTGGCAATCTTTTTGGTCGTGAAGCCTTGCTTAGTGTATGTTTGTCACTTTTTACGCTTTAAAGCAAGCCATACCGAATTGTGTTGGCGCTAATATTTTCCCCCATCGTTGAAAAATGGCGTGCAACCCATTCCTCCCTTTATTCATCCAATTTTGTCGTTTTCTGGAGCACTGCCTCATTAATGATATCCGTTTCAGATGAATCTACTGTTAGACATGAGCTGTCTGTCTGAACTTGGGTTTTGTCGTCTTCTGTGGTGTCTCTCAAAAATACTAAAATGTACATATGAATAAAAAATAGACGACCACAACAACATGTGACAAAAATTATTCAAATTGAATAACTGTTTATATATCTGCTAACCTTTAATTTCACAATAAATTTTCCAGATAATTCGAAGATAATTATATCATGTCTAAAAATTATATTTATACTGCCTACATATTATTTAACTATTGAATTATAAATAATTTTGTGGTCAATTCGTCAAAATATAAAACACAAGTATATAATGATCGGATATTAGTTATTATAAAGAGTATTATTATAGATTGTTACCTCAATATTATTATAATGTGTAAATGGAAGTTACGTAAAAAGAAATACTGAAAAAATGATTCAGAGATGTAAACCGGAAGCCGTGTACCGTAAACCAGGAGCACTAATCAGTGAACCTTAAACCCGAAACCACGTGAACCCGACCCGACCAACCTAAGACTCATGGACTCGGACCCGAAGCCATGACCTCGTTGACGATCCCGGACCATGAAAACACCCGACCGTCTCACCTTAGCCGTTGCCCCTAAGCCATCAACCCCCGACAACGAACCGTGGATCGTGTGCCATGAACCGTAACCACACCACCGACTAGGACACCCATTGGTGTCACGTCTACCACTGCACCGCAAGCAACACCACTTTCCTGGGACAAAATCTCAGCCGACTCAGGCGTGGCTTGCACGACAAATGCTGCTCCAGTCCCATCTTTCGCCCTACAAATGATGACTTAAGGGATTAGGCATCAACACATGTGACGTATAAGTGGAAGGACGTATGCAACACGATCTATCTCCCTCATGGATTTCCTTACCATAGCCTCAGAGGTTGCTGTGTCCCGCCGGAAACATTGAACAGGTTCGTCGGCTTCATCTCTCTTGAGTGAGGGTGTCTGGCAATCTTTTTGGTCGTGAAGCCTTGCTTAGTGTATGTTTGTCACTTTTTACGCTTTAAAGCGAGCCATACCGAATTGTGTTGGCGCTAATATTTTCCCCCATCGTTGAAAAATGGCGCGTGCAACCCATTCCTCCCTTTATTCATCCAATTTTGTCGTTTTCTGGAGCACTGCCTCATTAACGATATCCGTTTCAGATGAATCTACTGTTAGACATGAGCTGTCTGTCTGAACTTGGGTTTTGTCGTCTTCTGTGGTGTCTCTCAAAAATACTAAAATGTACATATGAATAAAAAATAGACGACCACAACAACATGTGACAAAAATTATTCAAATTGAATAACTGTTTATATATCTGCTAACCTTTAATTTCACAATAAATTTTCCAGATAATTCGAAGATAATTATATCATGTCTAAAAATTATATTTATACTGCCTACATATTATTTAACTATTGAATTATAAATAATTTTGTGGTCAATTCGTCAAAATATAAAACACAAGTATATAATGATCGGATATTAGTTATTATAAAGAGTATTATTATAGATTGTTACCTCAATATTATTATAATGTGTAAATGGAAGTTACGTAAAAAGAAATACTGAAAAAATGATTCAGAGATGTAAACCGGAAGCCGTGTACCGTAAACCAGGAGCACTAATCAGTGAACCTTAAACCCGAAACCACGTGAACCCGACCCGACCAACCTAAGACTCATGGCCCGAAGCCCGAAGCCATGACCTCGTTGACGATCCCGGACCATGAAAACACCCGACCGTCTCACCTTAGCCGTTGCCCCTAAGCCATCAACCCCCGACAACGAACCGTGGATCGTGTGCCATGAACCGTAACCACGAAACCCTAAACCCTAAACCGGATTCCTAAGCCCTCACACCCTTAGCCGTGATCCCTAACCAAAATACCCCAGAGCGTAAACCGGAAGCCGTGGACTGTAAACCAGGAGCACTAATATGTGAACCCTAAACCAGAAACCACGTGAACCCGACCCGGCCAACCTAAGACTCATGGACCCGGACCCGAAGCCATGACCTCGTTGACAACCCCGGACCATGAAAACACCCGACCGCCTCACCTTAGCCGTTGCCCCTAAGCCATGAACCACCGACAACGAACCGTGGACCGTGTGCCATGAACCGTAACCACGGAACCCTAAACCCTAAACCCGGATTCCTAAGCCCTCAAACCCTTAGCCGTGATCCCTAACCGAATTACCCCAAAGCATAAATCGGAAGACGTGGACCGTAAACTAGGAGCACTAATCAGTGAACCTTAAACCGGAAACAACGTGAACCCAACTCGGCCAACCTAAGACTCATGGACCCGGATCCGAAGCCATGACCTCGTTGACGACCCCGGACCATGAAAACACCCGACCGCCTCACCTTAGCCGTTGCCCCTAAGCCATGAACCCCCGACAACGAACCGAGGACCGTGTGCCATGAACCATAAGAACGAAACCCTAAACCCTAAACCCAGATTCCTAAGCCCTCAAACCCTTAGCCGTGATACCTAACCGAATTACCTCAGAGCGTAAACCGGAAGCCGTGGACCATAAACTAGGATCACTAATCAGTAAACCGTAAACCGAAAACCACGTGAACCTGACCCGGCCAACCTAAGACTCATGGACCCGGTCCCGAAGCCATGACCTCGTTGACGCCCCGGACCATGAAAACACCCGACCGCCTCACCTTAGCCGTTGCCCCTAAGCCATGAACCCCCAACAACGTACCGTGGACCGTGTGCCATGAACCGTAACCACGGAACCCTAAACCCTAAACCCGGATTCCTAAGCCCCCAAACCCTTAGCCGTGATCTCTAACCAAAATACCCCATAGCGTAAACTGGAAGCCGTGGACCATAAACCAGGAGCACTAATCGGTGAACCCTAAACCCGAAACCACGTGAACCTGACCCGACAAACCTAAGACTCATGGACCCGGACCCGAAGCCATGACCCTCACACCCTTAGCCGTGATCCCTAACCGACTTACCCCAGAGCGTTTACCGGAAGCCGTGGACCATAAACCAGGAGCACAAATCAGAGAACCCTAAACCCGAAACCACATGAACCCGACCCGGCCAACCTAAGACTCATGGACCCGGACCCGAAGCCATGACCTCGTTGACGACCCCGGACCATGAACACACCCGACCGCCTCACCTTAGCCATTGCCCCTAAGCCATGGTCCCCCGACAATAAACCGTGGACCGTGTGCCATGAACCGTAACCACGGAACCCTAAACCCTAAACCCGGATTCCTAAGCCCTCACACCCTTAGGCGTGATCCCTAACCGACATACCCCAGAGCGTAAACCAGAAGCCATGGACCGTTAACGAGGAGCACTAATCAGGGAACCCTAAACCTAAAACCACGTGACTCCGACCCGGCCAACCTAAGACTCATGGACCTGGACCCGAAGCCATGACCTCGTTGACGACCCCGGACCATGAAATCACCCGACCGGCTCACCTTAGCCTTTGCCCCTAAGACATGAACCCCCGACAACGAACCGTGGACCATGTGCCATGAACCGTAACCACGTAACCCTAAACCCTAAACCCGGATTCCTAAGCCCTCAAACCCTTAGCCGTGATCCCTAACCGAAATTTGTAAAAATTTATGTTCCATATGAACTCTTTATAATATTGTTAGGTAAAGAACTTTTGTAAACTAATGTTCTTGTTATTAGCAAACCTAAAACTAATTTTTAAAAAATACGAATAAAAAATTAATATTCTTTTGATTAGATAAACATACTAAATTTCTAAAATCATTTTTGATCGTGCAACACTAAACACCAAACCACATGAATCATGAATCATCAACCATGTCCTCACCCTCTCCATTCAAATTGGAACTGAATAATGACACCAGTTCACCAGGGACTTTATTAAATTCCATAATGAATACATTGATGTCAATTATCCGTTTTCACAACCTTCCACAAACACTTACAACCCTTTCGGCTACCACATTTATGAGACAAACTTGTGTGCTATTCAATTTACTCCGTATTAAATGTTACACTTCAAACTCTAAATAAGTTTCAACCTGACGTGGAATGACTTTAAATTTAACTTCAATTTCATGCAATGCACTGTCAAACGTCAAAATAATGACAACCTTCAAGACTAACTATGCAATAAAAAAAATATCATATTCGAAGCTGCATGTAACGATAATTTTCATTTTTTCTGTGTACGAACCCTTGTAAACCACGCATAAAGAAATAAATTATAACTATTACATAACAACGTAACACAAACATAAAAGTCAGAATCCCTACCCAAAAAGTTGCATAATCAACCATTCACCAGAAACCCTAAAACCGTCAACCATGAACCCTAACATAGAAACCCCAAACCCTAAACAATAAACCGTAAACCCAAAACCCAACCAAAATTATCCACGGCCGTGCAAGGTTTCCCAAGCATCCAGCCGGTCCCTCAGCTAAGCGTTCTTAGTCTCCAATTCAGCGACATGGGAGTCCACGGACAGACTGGAGACCCGCTGCAACTCCAGAAGCCGTTCCTTGCAATGCTGAGCCACATGAAAATTGAAATCCAGGATCTCCTTCCCGGACTCTCCCACAACCGCTTGCAGAGATACAAAAGTGGCATCTTGCCTAGCCATGCATTCGTTGGCTGAGAACCTGCCGAAGGCACAAAAATTGACTCCCTCCGGCGGTCCAGTCACTTCCACCATATACCCATAATAGCGCTCGCCCTGGACATGTACGGAATAACGCGACACAAACTCTGGAGGCTCTGTCTTAAGGGCGTTGCATGCCCTGCGTAGCATCTGCTCAAGGTCCTCCATGATGACATACTCGTCAGGATTCACCGTGGGGACAACCTCTGAACGTTCAAACAAGAAAAAATAATAATAATAAGTAAACGTCAACCATAACCGGGAAAAAACATAATCTAAAATCGCCTACCCTCATCGCCGAGAATGGCGCTAGCAGCCGTTCCTCCGGAAGAACTACTTCCATCACCAACGCTGGGAGTCGACATTGTTCCAACCCAATAAATAGCGATTCACTCACAACAGGACGTAACAACTAACAACCTTCAATCTTATTCACAAATTCCTCAGCGAAGTTATCTCAAACATCAAACTTATTTATATATGACATAACTTATCACCTTCTCCAATCCAATTATGTATACACATTTTTCTCATTGGACAGTCACACCGCTTTCCCAGGGCTTTAAATTCGATAATAAATTCATTAAGCTCACGTATCCATTTTTCCCACCTTCCACCATAAGTTCAAGGCTTTTTTACCTCACATTAAACGCGTCACAATCTCTCTTCTCTATGTGATATACGAAACGATTTTCAAAAACAAAAAAAATTCACATAGATGATATTAAAAGCCTTAACTATGTAGATTACAAACCTAATTAATTATTCATATATTAAACGACAAAATATTTGCCCCAACGTTTAACGTTATTCTGACTACACGTGGAAGAATCTATACTACTACAAGTTTCAAAAAGTATAGGTAACTAACAACTTTTGTTTAACAATGTGTGAACAATGTAAACTAATAGGATTAATAGAGTAAATTTAATTAATAGCATTACACTAGGGTGTAGTGTATTTTTATTAATAGCATTCCCCATACAGTTTTCACTTTAATATAGTTACGCTTACTCTAACATTTAATATTACGCATACATTACTCAAAACCTATCTGCTACACTCCAGTTCAGGATTCCAACGGGATCGGTGGACTTATAAATATGGAGGCACACTCCTTTGCCACACTCCATATCCGCAACTCTATACACATATCCCCATCCCATTGAAATACGAACTAACAGGAACAAACGTAAAATGACAATAAACCGTTTCTCAAATACCCCCTTCCTTCCGAACGACATTTGGGTTACATTAACCGTTAAAGTTGCGTCAAACTCCATTCAGGACCTCTGCAGTCTTAGAATGACCTGCAAGGCTGCACGGGATATAGGAGACGCGGATATTGTTCACCGCAGTGTTTCTATACTGCCACCGCATGTGACGCTGTGGTGGTGGAGCCGCGACATCGAGGCAACGAGATTCTTTGACCGCTGTTTGGCCGCTGGTCATCCAGAGCTTCTGTTTCGTGAGGTGCTTCGGGAACTCTTCATCAGACGTAACCAAGACGTTGGCTTCCAAATGCTGAATAGTGCAACAAGTAGAGGCCATGAAGCAGCTAAATATGCACTCTCGATGACGTTGCTGCTTCGCACGGACGACAATGATGGAAAACGGAAAGGACTCGAACTGTTTCGCGAGCTAGATGCAGCTGGTTTACTCGCCGATTGTAACGCTAGGTGCTTCTCAATACTGAATAACTCGTGGCCGGGTGAGGTCCAAATGCCCCATATAGAACAACATACGGTGTGTGCCTCGCCCAGGTGCTCCACCAGGGGCCACATGGGTCTTCTGTATGACTATCGCAGACGGGCAGCAGAGCAAAACTCCGTCCATGCTTTCGGAGGGGCCGCTCATATCCCCTGCATCCACTGTCGCGCGAACTACGAGTTGCTACTCTTCGTCAACCTCCCATGAGTTAGGTTCCCATGCAGATTTAATGTTCTGTTGTTTACACTTTGCCTGTAAAAGTTTCGTACAACATATTTGGTTACTAAAATCAATTTCGTTAACTATTGCACATACCTTAGTTGTTAAATTGTCTTCTTTCTTTCATTGATAACAGTACAATACTAAAAAAACAGGTTATGATTTCTACTTGTCAATTTAAATAAACTATAGAAAATTTCACTCCACTCCCTTGCGAGATGCTAAAATGACACTTTTCTCTCCTCTATTTTATAAATCTACATTCCCCTCTTTTCTAACTTTTAAAAACCTCCTCTTTACTCTATTTTAAATTTTTTGTATTAACTAATATTAACTTTATCTATTTTTTAAGAAAAAATAAATTATTTTTTGAAAAAATACTCATTAGCAAAAATTTTATTTTTTATCATTAAATTTTGCTTACCAAAGTACCCTTTAATAATTTTTTTATTGATTAAATTGTATTTTTACCAAAATACTTTTAAAAAAATTAATAGTTAAATTATTTTTTTCTAAAAGAGGTAACAGAGTGTCATTTTAGTATCTCGCAGGGGAGGGGAGTGTAATTTTCTCAATAAACTATGAAACCAAACCATATTTGAAAGTAAAGGTATAGGTAAACCATTATTTACCTAGCACTCCCCTAAAAAATTTTAATAACTTGCTCGGTTCTTTTATAAGACTCGTTTTTTTTTATATTTTGATTCAACTGGGTCCCCGTCATTCATCGAACCAACATTACGCTAGTCCAACCTTACTTTCTGGTCCTTGCAGAAGGACACATCTCATCCATACATTCGACCACTTTTTCCAGCCGTTGAAAATGTTACAGAAATATAATTTCCTGTTCACATCACAAGACTAATCGCCCTTGGGTATAAAAACCTCCAAATCCAACCTCCCATCTTACCCAAACTCAACACACCTCTCCCTTCGAATCTCAACATGGTCCGGGTCAACAAGAGATACTATGTTGTTTTCCGTGGGAGGGTCCCTGGTATCTATAGTTCCTGGCCGGCCTGTCATAGCCAAGTTAACGAATTTAGCGGCAACCTCCATAAGTCTTACCAAACCTTCGATGAAGCTCGTATGGCATTCGAACAATTCCTCTCTGACAAACGCTTACAGAATCAGCTCAACCACCATGTTGCTCTACTGCATCGTAGTCAACCACCAACCATTCAGAAGAACCCATCACCGATGGTTGACCAAGTACTCCCATTCGAGGAAGGCTTACAGGGTCATCGTCCGAAAGAACATGGAGACAACCACCCAAATATTGACCAAATATTCCCCTTCGACGAAGGCATCCAGGGTCATCGTCAAATAGAACAAGGGGACAACCACCCAACTGTCCGTCAAAACAACTGATCCAACCAAAAGCAGCGGCAACAAATTCTCTACCCGTGTATCCTATTTATCTTTGTTACTATCTTCGTCCTATACTTAGCTCTGGTTAGGAAGTAGGCTACGCTTAACCTTAAAACACCACCTACCACCATGTGTTACCTGCATTGTAGCAGGCTTACTTTTCACTGTCTTCCATTGTTTACTTTTTAACATATATTCAATTGTATTAATTACTCTAATCTTCAGTTCACGCATAACATTAGGTTATTATTCCATCATAACTATCATTAAGTCATCCAAGTATAATTATTCATACGTGATTTTAGCACTTTAACCCGTTAATCCATTTACCATCATCCTCTGTTTACGACACCTGAACACATACGGGACATGCATTCCAAAAGCCACCCCACGACAAATTTCCTTCTGTACACTATGTCACCGCAGGCACAGCCATACAGTCCAAGCCAGTCCCCAAAAAAAGACAAAACAAAAGTAAGCATATCTTCTTCTCATGCAGGGATATCTCTGCCAACATTTAAAACAACCACTGTACAATAACGACAAAACAAATTTGAGGGTCAAACAAACGGGATTCCACCCGAATCGTACTTCGTTGTATTATAAGGTAACGTCGTTAATCATAACATGATTATCACTAATTAACACAATTTTTTCCACATTATCTACTAAGCCTTTCGATTCAACAACAAACTAAAACACATTACATACTACTTTGCGGTTTAATCACCAAAAATAAAGGACGCACTACAATAACTGAACAAATACAACATAACCAAACACCAACGACACATTCAGAACACACACATCAAACTCTTTCTCCTTCAACATGGCGTCTTACAAGAGAATCGTAACTAGCCTTCAGCTTCTCGTAAGATTCTTCCAGTTGACCTACCCTGGCTCGAAGCGCGTTATTTGAGTCGCTAAGAAGCTTCGCCGTTCTGTAGTTATAATCCCGAATCTCTTTTCCAGTTACATCAAGCAACACGCACAGCATCTCATAAGCAGCATTCTCTGTTGCAGCTTTTTCAACCATCGAGAAACGACCATTGACAAATAGCTCTATCTCAAATGGATGCCCAGGAATAACAACCGTGAAGCCAAAGAACGGGCCTTGCTCTCCGACAAATCGTTCCACCTTGAAGAAACAGGGGCAAGGGATCTTTGCCTCCAGGCAAACTTTTAGCAACCACTCCTCTATGCTGCTCACAACTACAAAATCCGCGTTAAGCTCCTCCGCCGGAATTACAGGAAGTCCTTTTGCACAGTCATCGAACAACAAAAATCGCATAAATTCATAATTTTAATAACCGGACATAAAATGACCAGAATAAACATCACTAACAAAACTCCAAATCGAATAAAATCACATTCCATCACTGCAAAGCAGAGCTTCATAAATATACTAACTTTTAAAAAGCGAATGTCGTTTCATAAGTCTTACATGAAACAATTGGCCGACAAGGATAGCCTCCGCCGGAGATAGCCAATTTCTTGCCACCACCTCCATCCGGCGTCACTCGACCAGTTTCATCACTACGACCTTTCTCAGCACAAATCGACGACATCCTCGCTTTGAAGCACAAGCATGCGTATTCAAAGCTATTGAATCCGTGAAACTCAGGAAACGTATAATCCAGAACTTGCTGGTTCGCCTCCTTCCAACTGGTGTATACACCGGGCTTGTGCCCCTTCGTAACGGCAATGAACAAGAATCGTTACATATTCTCCTCCATCTCTCTTATACTCTCCTATCCTTCATACTGAAGTTGAATCTATATATAAACATTTATTCTCCATTCGAAGTTAGGTGCTTCGTTGTTAACCTTTCATTTTTTTTGTCACATATCATTATTAACGTTTTGTCAAATTTATGAAGTTCAATTCCTCCCTCGAATTTTTTTTGCCGTTCCCTTGAAGTTTATTTCATTTTCGGAATAAAAAAACGTCAGCCCATAAATTTTAACAAAATATAGGCCCAAACTGGGCTAAACAATTTCACCAGCCAACAAAAAAATAGGTTCCAGTCTCACCCCATAATTTTTTGCCATTTAGAAAGCAGCCCCAATGGGGGCCAAATTGAAACTCCACCCATTAACCCCTCCCTCCCTTCACCGGTGAACTTCCCACCTAACACATGCCACCTCACTGTACCTTACCTTCACGTGGCACTCTCTCATTTGGACACCAATGCAGAAAGGACATGGTGCACCAATCTCCTCAATTGGATAGGTGCAATTAATTAGATATAGGAATTAATTCAATAATTAGAAAATTAGATAAAATTCTAATTTAAATATCTAAATATCATTATTTTTAAATCTTTAAAACGTTAAATAGTAAATAGAAAAATAATCCAAGATTATAGAGTTTGGATAAAAATCTTAATTTATTTCAAATTCAATTAAACAAAACTACCTTTAATTATCTTCAATAAAATAATTTATGAACCTAAAATTGTAAATAAATATATATAATTTAAAATTAATTTGTAATAACTTTTCAAAAGTTCTAGATCTTACAGACAGCACTTCAAAAAATTTTCTATTAGATCGTATAAAAAATGACATCAACTCTAATTCCTACTTCTACCACCACCGTGGACCCCAACTCCATTTTTGCCAGCGAATTGTCCTTTTTTCTGAGTCCACTAACAATACTTTTATCTTCTCTTTTTTAAGTTACTCTTTTTAATGAATTCTCTTTTTGAAATTCTTCGTCAATAATAATCCAATTCCATTGGTGAGTTATAGCCTGCACCGGTCCAAATGAGGAGATTGGTGCATCTGTCACCTCTGACACAAGTTTCTACTTTGGTGGCAGGTCTTTTTGTATTTTACAAGATTGGCTATATAGTTTTGTATATTGTGTTATGACCCCTCAATTTATACATATTTGCATTCTAACCCCCTATATGAATGAGCTGTTGACTGAGTTTTAGCCCATTTGGTAGAGCGAGGAGATGAAGAGGGGCTGCCATTAACTCCACAGCTCAATTGACGGCGAAGCCCTAGAGTTTTGGCAAACTTGGTAGGACAGAGCATGGTAGAGTTTTGGCAATTTTTGTTTATAGAGTATTCTGTCTGATGTAATCTGATTTTAATCCGTGAACGCCATTTCTGCGCAGGACTGCATAGAGGGAGAATCCGCGGCGGAGGAATGTTACCGGCCGTTGTCTGCTGAAGAAAAGGGAGGCAATGGAAGCAATGCCTTCGGCCCAGGTGGCAACGAATTCAGTGATGAAGTTGAGGATGGGGAATTAGGGGTGGAGTCGGATGCAGAGGAGAATTTTGGGGATAGCTTCTTTGACAACTGGGAAGAGAGAGTAGTGGACGACATTGCAGAGCTGGGGTGTATAAATTTCAAGGAAATAACTGCAAAGGAGATTATGATGTGTCATTTTCCGGATCGATCGGTGGCATTCTTGTTTTACAGTTTGTATGCGAAGATGAATAGTTTCGCTGTGAGAAAGAATAAGATTCGGCAAAATGTGAGGAATGAGGTTACTCAACAAGAATTTGTATGTTTCCGGCAGGGGTTCAGAGGAATAGGGTCCATTAACGACGGCAGGCGACGAAAACGTGAGCCAAAGGTAGAGACCAGATGTGGCTGTGAGGCAGAGATACGCGTCCACGTGCACTCCGATAGTGGTAGATGGATAATATCATACTTTCAGGACGTTCACAATCACGAGTTGCTGGACGATAGACTGACTTTCATGCTACCGTGCCATAGGAAAATGGATGCAGCCGCCGTGGAACAAATGAACATGATGCTTAGAGTTAGGATTAAAACGCCACATATTTATTTATCTTTTGTGCAGACTGCCGGGGGATTCCAAAACCTTCCGTTTCTAAAGAGGGATATGTATAACCAGATAGGGAAGCAACGGAGGCTCATTGACGAGGATGCGACGGCTTGCCGGAAGTTCCTGGAATCAATGGCACAGGCTAATCCTGGAATGTTTGTGCATTATTTGGCAGACAAGGATGATCGTTTGTCCACCTATTTTGGTCGGATAATTGCAGTCAGCTGGATTATGGTTTGTTTGGGGATGTCGTGGCATTTGATGTGACATATCGGAAGAATAAGTATATGTGTCCACTAGTTGTGTTTTCTGGAGTGAATCACCATAATCAGACAATTGTGTTTGCCGCTGTGCTAGTTGCAAATGAGAATGAGCAGACTTACACCTGGTTGCTGCAACAGTTCCTAGATGCCATGAAGGGTAAAGCACCTGGGTGTGTGATAACAGATGGGCATGGAGTGATGAAAAAGGCAATCAAAGCGGTGTTTCCTGGGGCCTATCACCGTTTGTGTGTGGCATCTGTTGAGGAATGCCACTTCTAACCTAAGCAACCCCAGATTTACTTCTGAATTTAAGAAATGCATGCTGTTCGATTATGAGGTGTGGGAGTTTGAAGATCATTGGCATTATATGGTGGATGCGTTTGGTCTGTCTGATAATCAATGGGTTTCTGACCTTTACTCTAGGAGAAGGATGTGGGCAACTGCACATATAAGGGGCAACTTCTTTTGGGGTTTTCGTACAACGTCAAGGTGTGAAGGATCGCACTCAATGCTGGGTAAATTTGTCCAGTCTCGTCATAATTTGAGGGACTTTGTTGAGCAGTTTATGCGTTGCATATCCCAAATGAGGTCCAGAGAAGTACACTCTGATATGTTATCCTTGGTTGGGGAACCAGTGCTACAGAGTCTATTTCATGATTTGGAGAGGTCAGCTGCAAAGAAGCTCACAAGGGCAATTTTCTTCAACTTCAGGCCCATGCTTTTTCGTGCTTGCACACTGAAGGTATGAACACACATATGGAGCCAGACTTCTGATACATTCACTTTGTCTAGGTCAGCTAATGCGCGAGTGGGAAGTGAGTCACTATGCTGACAGTAACAGTTTCAAGTGCTCTTGCTTGCGAATGGAGTCCCTTGGTATACCGTGTGATCACATTGTAGCAGTGCTGGTACATTTGGAGATGACTGACATACCAGACAGTCTTGTTCTGGATCGTTGGTCCAAGAGTGTTGGGATTCAACGATCACCTGCCGCAATTGGATGTTGAATGATTTATGCAGGGAAATGTGTGTTCTTACGTGTCGTCACAAAGCTGAATTTGTTGACATGACGGATAAAGTTATTCATGAGATAGCGCGGCTGAAAGAGATTCAGGATTTTGGTGATGCAGGTGGTGTGAATGAAGTTGGGGAAGCTTCAACACTAGAGGGTTGTGTTAGGGATCCACAGTTGGTGCGGTGTCGAAAGAGGCAAAGAAAGGAAACGGTGAAGGGGGTGCATCATACTTTGGTGGTGAGGGCGAAAGTGAAACTACACAATGGAGGACTCGTCTGAGGAGGAGGAGGTAACACTTTCTCAACAAATTTGTTTAGTCGCCCTTTTTCATTTAATGTATTGACCATTTATCGATTCGTAGTTCATGGCTAATCAATTCGTAGTTCATGACTAACTGAATGTATCTTTGTAGCTGGCATGGGACGATGCAGCGAACCTTGCCTTGGACGGGGGCTATGATTCACAGGGCACAATTTGGTAACCGTTCCTGTGGTTAATGCGCTCACAGCTCAATCCAGTGGGAACGTGGGTCTTCATATTAGGCAAAGGTTAGGTGATGCAGCAGGTGTTTTAATTTCTTAGAAGATCATGCGTGTTGTTCTATGTTTGGACAAAAATGGCTAGCTATAGAAAACTCTGTTTTGGACTGTTATACTTCCATATTAACCATATTCAGGCCGCTATATGACATTATTTTGTAACGCGCTATATTTAGATTGGAAATTATTCTAGAGCATCCATGGTGCTGTATGAATTGAAATTGCAAATTATTCTAGAGCATCCATGGTGCTGTGTGAATTGAAATTGTAAAGTAATCTAAGGAACACTGATAATTTTAAAAGTACTTAGTTAAACGTCATAAGATTGTATCATGTACAAAAAGAGTTAAGTCTAGCAGTTGCAACACTTCAACAATGACAAGACATAAAGTTTTTGCCAAATCAGAAAAGGCAATCCAAAATAACGCCAGCTTTGTCATGAACCCAGTTGGATTCATTCATAATCAACAAATTGGACCAATAGCTCCACGTTCGGGTTGGTCCTGGAGATCTCAAACACGGCCAGCTTCTCCACAGTTATATTGCACTTGCGCAAGAAATCCGCCCACCCTTCTGCTGATGGTGCCACAATTGCGCCTTCTATTGCCCCCGTATCTGCTGTAGACGTCCCGGACAGAATTCTCCCCTACTCTTAGAGTGACCATCACGTCATCCCCGACGTTGTCTCTAAAGTGCGGCACATTTGGCTGGGCAAAAAAAAACGAGAATGAGATGTACTTAAAGGCATGTGTAACATGAATGCAATGTGCATGAAGTCAACCAGAATGAAATGGCAACTATTGATGATGGCATTATGAACAGTTAGCATGCAATTGGGTGCTTGTTTTCCTAAACAATGGAATTTAAGAACAACATACATTACCAATAAATTTCTGTATTGAATTTCAAGTCAACAACTGCTCCACCAGATAGCCAACCATTAACAATTAAGCAATAGCATAAGACACAAGATGTGGACCACGTACAAGGACACACAAGCCAACAAAGTAAGGACCAGCAAAAGAACAACACTTAATGTGGACCAGGTAGGCCGCCACATTACTTTCAATAGAGGGAACAGCAGGGGAACAAAACAAATAATGTAGACCCCAAACAGTGCCAACGTAACAGGTGTATATATAGTGGAGAGGGAAAGCCATTACCAGGAAGTGGACGCGCAACAGCCTTTTTGTGATGTGCATGATAAAGAAGGGGTGCTCGGACAGAAATGTCTGCTCCACCTCAGCTACAGTTGCGCTCCTGGGGACATTGATGCACCCCGTTCGATGCCGGGGCGGTTGAGGAGCGCGTGGACGGTTCCTTGGCACCTGGGGGGTGTGACGTCGCCGGAGTCACCATCGGATGTAACATACATCCTCTCCACACCCAGAAATGTCTGCCCTTGTGCTTGAACAGCAGAATATTAGATGGTTGTAGCTTGTATTCATGATAAAACCTTTGCCATCCCCTCCCGAGAGTGATCTCTTTCCTCCCCTTGGGGCTGCATGCAATCTTGTAAGTACGGTCTGAGCCGTCGGCAACTGTGATGTAGATATGGTTGCTACCATTGGGGAGGAGACCATTTGGTAATGGTAGACACTACAGATATGGGCATATCAAGACACAACGTAAGAGATATAATAAAATGCGGAGAGTAGAGTCAGAAATAATGGAAAGAACAGAAGAGGAAGCTTTAACCTACCATCGGTCGTGACGGCTCTCCTGCCGCTTTGATAACCCTAACGACGTCACCTTTCGTGTTTTCTTCAGCCATTTTTTCGTCCAGGCACCAACATAGAAGAAGAAGGGGATATTCTGAGTTAGAAGAACACCTACAAACTGGATAGCGTGTTAATCAAGCGGATATGAAGGGTGAATCCTATCTAATTAATTAATTAA
This sequence comes from Arachis ipaensis, assembly GCF_000816755.2. Classification (NCBI taxonomy): domain Eukaryota; kingdom Viridiplantae; phylum Streptophyta; class Magnoliopsida; order Fabales; family Fabaceae; genus Arachis; species Arachis ipaensis. The sequence continues at coordinate 111,355,659 of NC_029787.2, forward strand.
TGTAATCAGAGTTCCACTCCTTAGGATTATGTGCCATCACCCTTTGATGAAGTCTTCTTCTAGAAGCCAAAAGGTTTCGTGCCTGTACGGTCATATGGGAATGTTTTTTTTTGGGTTTTGTTAAGCGAGACTTTGGATTTTAAAACAATTTTTTGCTGGATCCGTCTCCATTAGAAGGCCCTAACCAATCGGTACGCATAAAAAAAACTCATGGAACCATATATTGTGGGCATAAAGGAGGATATGAGTAAGTAGTGGTTAGTGGGCTCACATTATTGCGTTGGCCTGGCCCATCAAAGCGTAAATCATCCCCTTGCATTTATTGGGCCGGAAAATGGTAATTAATTTCACAAAAGCATTAGTTATAAGTTCACCACCAAAAGAAGAAAAAAAAATAGCATTCATAAAATGAATCCTAATTAACACATTTTGGTTCACAGTTGACTGAGTTCTGAGCAGAAGTTCTGCTAGTGGCGATGACATAGTTCAACAAGTAAAGAAGAATAAGAAGGAAACAACAGTTTTCTGCCTAAGATACACATCAAAACAAATTTAACAAAACATTTGAAACAGTCAAGAGTTACGCCCCCTAGTGGTTGCTACCGTCAATTCTGGGACACTGACCCAAACTTCCCAATCCAGCCTCTTTCTTCGTTAAAAGGGCGACAACAGTAGGCCAAGGGCGGTTTGCATCCTTATGGATTTGTCATCCACCTGCTAAATAATGATTTTGTTCATTAGTTGGAGAGATCAGCAACGTAGGTGACATAGTTAGAAAAACTAAGTAAAAATATTTAACCTGTTGTATGAACTTTCTCTGGAATCCCCCCCATGGCCATCCAGTTCAAAACACATGCAACAGAAACATGACTGCAGAAGAAGAATTTGTATTAGGCATGAGCATGAAGGCTGTTTGGTTAACGTGAAGTGCAAGTATCTTTCAGGACTCACTGGGGTTGGTATGATGCAAGGCCATCTGGCTCTGCTATGCCGAAACACATGACTCCCCTGGCCCTCTTGCGGAAATAGGCGGGGTATGCAGGGGTGGATATAATCCTGGATAGTTCATCTTCCTGCGGTCCAAAGTGAAGGTGATTTCCAAATATATATACACAATGATGATTATAAGCAATGTGCATGGACGGAAATTACCAAGTTCCGTATGATGATCTTCCTCGTCGTGCTTTCCTCATCACCAATGCATGCATCGAAGTGATACAGCTTCATGTCATTAAATGCCACCACCATCAGATACCAGTGGCTTGATATGTCTTTGACTGGGATGTAAGCCTGTAAAGGAGATCAGGTAATATACATCAAATGATGTTAGGGGTTAGGTTTGTTTTCCAGGCAAGGAACAGAAACAGAGCAACTCACATAAGCCAGATTATGGGAGGGCTTCATCCAGGTGTCCTTATAAGTCCTAACCATTTCTGCCAGCAGCTTTGCCTCCAAAACTTCATTCTTAAAAAAGAAGGCAACAAAGTAGGGAACAAGTAAGTTCTAATTGCAGAATAAGTTCTTAGTGGCCACAATGTGAGTTACGTGAGATGTACCGCGAATGAGGGGGGCAGGCACCAAAAAGTCGGTCCATCCGGAGTCTGACTCCCCAGAGTGAGTCTCATGGCCAGAGCATCAAAAATGACATCGTCAGACATTTTCCCTGGGCGCAGTATGAGGAGTTCTTTTCTCCTGATGACGACTTCCCCCAACTTGACTAGCTCCTCCCTGCACCAAATCCGCGATTAACAGGGCCACACTACCAATTACAGAAAGAAGGTAAATCAACATTTAAAAGGCTTACATCGGGTCTGCCTGAAGGTCAAAATCATATGTGGCGACCTTAATTTGGAGGTCGCTCAATGTTGTATCCGGTGGTTTGGTAGTGTTAAGCTGGCTTCCAAACAGCTTCAGCGAGTTGGCCGGTGGGGCCTTTTGCGCCGGAGCAGGCATTCCAATAGCGCGATTTGGGGCCAGTCCCATTCCATGATGGATGCCCCTTGCGACGATGGACTTGGAGCTGTTCCCAGCGGTGCCCTTTCGCGGGAACAATGGATGTGAGATCCCAACGCTTTTCCTCTGTATCTTGTTGGGTCGACCAATCAACGGGGAACGTGGCGGATCTGGCACGACTGAGTTGCTGGAGAAGTTTTTCCCTGGAAAGAAGGAAGATGATCCCTGTTGTGATGGAAAATAGAGCCCATTACCTGAGATAAGATTGGGAGCTGCAATACGGCTAGAATGTGACGCTTGTCCAGTTTGAGAGGAGGAACCCTCTCCTACAACCTGCGTCAGTTAAGGGTTATTATTTGGGCCTGGAGGCAAACGAAGTGGGCCAGAAATGTGCAGCCAAAAAAATTCTATATTCTCTTAAAACGGCAAGAGACAAACTAAAACCATGGATGATGAAGTAGAACGTGGGATGGTGGCCAAAAAATTCATAAATAAATTGTTAAAATCCATTTGACCTCTATAAAAAGAGCGTTTAGGATAAAAAAAAAAAACCTTAATCAAAACGACTTGGGAAATACCAACGAGAAACCACACAAAAATGCCAATGAAATATCTCCAACAAATCTATAAACTAAAAAAGTTATACCACCTGAACCAAAGTAAGAAAAAACATGCTATTCCTAATACGATGAAGACAATATCTTTACTGGATATGTAACTGAGTAACATATATACCTTGTAACCCCAGTTTCCACTAACGCTTGTCTGGCTTTAGTACTCTGGCGCACCCTTCAGGGGAATGTTGCCAGTGAGAACTGGTGTGTCATGGTCATCCGCAATAGTTATGGGAAACATGGTGTCGTAGTCATCAGGGTCTCCATAGATGGAGGTGTATGTTTTTACGAAAGGGTGCTCCCTGTTGCCAAAGAGCCCATTTGCGTCAGAGGCTTCATTGTCGGCTTGCATTCTCTTGCAAATGGCACAAACTCGCAGCCCAGGCCCAGTCTTCTCGGATGTTAACTTCGCCAGGTTCTGCTGAATAATGTTGACGACGGAACCCAGTAGGCTCATGGCGTCGTCGCGCTGTTGCTGACGACCCTCGCATTCATCAACCTTGGATGACATGCACTGGACGGTGTTGACAAGATCCTTCATGCAGCTGGCTTGTGCACCGTTGTTCAAAATATCCTGAAAAAAATTAGTTCCGTTACAACATGTAGACCATGTGCATGTACCGTTCCTTAGCACGTATCAAACATTCAGGGCCGAACCATTGTACTTACGGTTTGTGGTGGCTGGGTCAACGTCTCTCTTTCGGGAATATTTGGCAAACTGTCCGGCATGTCGAAGTGGCCATCAGCAGGTGGTGACTCCACAACGGCCATGTTGTTGAATCTTCTATTCCAGAGAGAAAGAGTAAGTTAGTGGGAGTTATATGGGCGCTCTAAGCCTGTTGTGTTACAACCCTTTTAAATCGAATAAAATCAACGTTTTTTCTATATCGCGCTATCTACCTTTCCAATGGAGTTCCATTCCCGTATACGCTCGGTCTGACTATCGTATAAATTTCCCAGCAAGGAGTTACTACTAAGGTGAAAGACTCCCAGAGCTGCTCACTGGTCGTTGTCAATGCATTGGACGAGGATGTGCTCAGAAGATGGGCTCAGAGTAGGATGGAAGGTCAATCATAATTTCATTAAATGTCCAAATTATCATTTCTAATGCCAAGAGAATGGCAACCCTAATTAAACGTTGTATTGCAATGTGAATGTATGCATTAAACCGGATTATGCATAACAATTGCATCTTATACACGGATATGCATGTTTAGGCGCACTTAAACGCTTAATACGCTTGCTGATATTAGTATCATGTTCGACAGAGGGTTTGTTTTATCCTTTTGTTCGTTTAATGTTTATACGACATAACAGTTTCGCATGTTACGGCCCACTAACGTATGTATACATGATAGTTGCACATATTAGCTTGTTCCACATATTGGCATCAACGCTTAGAACGCTTAATAGACAAAGGGTTATTTATTTTTTTTTATTCGAAAAAGGGCGTTAATATATTTTCTCGTAGAAGCTAAGCTAAGTGGCAAGGCAACCCAGATGTGGTTACGCTATCCTTCCAAATTCCATGCATGTAACCAAAATTTTTTTAACTTGTTATTCGAATATGTGACTAAAACGACAAAAAGGTAGTTTCAACCACCCCAAATTAAGAATAAACTGAATGCTGCTGCGCTAGAAACCTCGGTGGGAGCGAAGAATGACGCTTTGCAAGCTTCATTTTGTCCCATCCTTAACTTTTCCCCAGTTATCACTGCACATACTGTCATAAAGACAATCCCAACATAGGACAAATAAGGTAGAGTCAACTATCACTACAGAGTATTAATTGCAACATGCCACACCTGATTACACTTTTCCTTGAATTACAACTATCTGATGCACGGAAAACTTGTCTCGCAACAAATTTTCCTTCGGCAAGTGTACCGACTTGTCGTCAAGTAAAACTCACAATAGAGTGAGGTCGAATCCCACAGAGATTAACGGATTAAGCAATTAATGGTTAATTGATTATCCTAGTTAGACGGTTCAGATTTGGATGATGAGTAACAAGGAACTGTAAATGGCATAAAAGTAAAGAAAGCGATAAAGTGCAGAAAAGTAAAATGGCAAGAAAAGTAAATGTAAGAACTAAAAATAAAATGAACATTGGGATCAAGAGATATTGCAATCCTCCGGATCAAGTTCATTCTCATCTCTTCCTCAATCAATGCATTCATTGATCTACTTGGTAATCTTAAGTGATCGAATTACAAGGATCTCTCAAATCTTGATCAATAGCCAATTCCATGGTCAATTGCTCATGAGAAGAGATGAAGTATGGTCACTGATTATACCACATGCATTTCCCAAATCAAGTGTTGAGAGGATTATAGTCACATATCCATCCAAACCCAATTTGGTCCAGCATGAGAAAACATTTCTAGCATGATCTCTTCATTCCTCTTCCAAGGTTCAAAAGAGATCCAAGTATGAATAGTTTCTTTTCCAAGATAACTATCCAATTGGATGAAGATCGAAAACTTTCAAGTAAAATCAAGGGAAAAGAATGAAGAAGAAGAATAAGAACTATAATTGATCTATTGAATCACAATAGAGCTCTCTAACCCAATGTAAAGAGTTAGTTGATCATTGCTCTACAAAAATAGAAAAGAAAGAAAGTGCAGAAAAGTAAAGATGAAGATTAAAACTAAAATTGAAACTTCAAAATTCATAAATGAAAAGTACAAAGAAAAGAAAGAAAAGGAAAAATGTGTGAGGGGAGGGAGTCCGAAGACCCCTCTCTAATCCCTCATTCCAAAATTTCCAGAATTCCCAGCTTGTCTTCAATGTAAAGACTAAGGCCTTTATATAGGCTCTCCTAAATTACAAAAATGAAATTAAAAGCAAATTACAATAAAATGAAAATTCCTATTCTAGATGCTTCTTGTGGCCTTGATTTGTTGACAATTGTGGGCTTGCTTGCTTGAGCTTTGAAGTGGACTTGAGAGAGAAGTGGTTCAAGTTGAGGTCCAGGTGCTAAAGTTAGTGCTAAAGTTATTGTGGCTAACGTTGCACTTGCTGCCTAGTTGGTGTTTTTGGGGCTTAAAAGATGCCTCTTGTTTGTGCTCAAATTTCATACCCACTATATAGTATTATATATCGTTGGAAAGCTCTGAATGTCAGCTTTCTAACGCAACTAGAATCACCTCAATTGGACATCTGTAGCTCAAGTTATGCTCCTTTGAAGTGGACATGGTCGCTGGCATAGTTGCCAGCATTAATGGAAAACTTGAGTGCCAATAACGCTAGCGATCAGGGCTTCATTATTGCCAGTTTCTGAAGCTCAAACTTAGTGTCCATCCCATACTATTATATATTGTTGGAAAGCCCTGGGTGTCTACTTTCCAATGCCTTTGGAAGTGCATCATTTGGAGCTCTACAACTCGAGTTATACTTCTTGGAAGGTGAAGAGGTCAGTTGGCCTTAATACAGGTTGATACCATGTTCATCATTGCACTTTCGGGGCAGGTTTTCTCCCTCAAAGTTAGTGTCAACTATGTAGTTCCATATATGCTTGGAAAGCTCTGGAATCCTATTTTCCAATGCCACTAGAATCACCTCATTTGAAGTTTTGTGGCTCAAGTTATGCGTGTTTGAAGAAGGCATGGTCAGGCTGCCAGGTGCCACGTTAACTTCCACGTTAACTAAGTTAACGTGGGAGTTAACGTGGCTCATAGTGGCTTGTGTGGCTCATTCCAACGTTAGTGACAATGTTGGGTGTCACTAATGTTGGTGATCACCTCCCTTCTTCACGTTAGCTTCCACGTTAACTAGGTTAACGTGGGAGTTAACGTGGCTTATTGGGGCTTGTGTGGGTTCCTTCCAACGTTAGTGACAATGTTTGGTGTCACTAACGTTGTCGACCACCTTGTTTCTTCACGTTAGCTTCCACGTTAACTAGGTTAACATGGGAGTTAACGTGGCTTATTGTGACTTGGCCAACGTTAGTGATAAAGTTGAATGTTACTAACGTTGGCTTCCCCTTTTACTTCTTAACGTTAGAGGCCACGTTAACTAAGTTAACGTGGAAACTAACGTGGCCACTTATGAGCTTGGTCCAACGTTAGTGATAATGTTAAGTGTCACTAATGTTGGCTCCATTTCCTTGCTTCAAAGTTAATGCCACTAACTTTTCTCACTAACGTTGGGGCTTTCCTTCCTTCCACGTTAGTGCCCACGTTAGTGTAACTAATTGGTGTCACTAACGTTGTCGACCACCTTGTTTCTTCACGTTAGCTTCCACGTTAACTAGGTTAACATGGGAGTTAACGTGGCTTATTGTGACTTGGCCAATGTTAAAGTCATGTCCCTGGTTTTATGGTGGTTTCATGCATAGCAACTTAGGTTCATTCCTGGCTTTCAGACCTTTATCATGTCCTAAAACACTCACTTTGATTGCATCCCATGAGACTTTTATTCATTGATCCTTTTGTTGTCATTTCAGGGCTTATTTTTGTTCTTAAGCTAAGTGCTCTGTAAAGGGACAACTCTTTAAAATAAGCTTTCAGCCAACACTCCCGAACCAGTTGGTTCAAGGTGCTAGGTGTTGAAGCACCCCTAAGGACTTACTTGCTCAAGTCTCTCCCCCATACATACACACCACAGGCACATGGTTTGTTTGTTTTCTTTCTTGAGACCTTGGTGTCCAGCACCTCTTTGGGTTACTAAATGCTCTGTAGTGAGGGTTACTCTTGATAGTGGACTTTCAGCTGATAATCCCGAGTTAGTTAACCCAAGTTACCAAGTGATAAGGCACCCCTAAGAGCTTATTCATCCAAGTAGATCCCTCACACAGGAGCACCACAGACACATGCCTCAAGATTAAAACCATTGGTGCCTAGCCTTATTGCTTACTCTTTTTCTTTTATTTTTCAACCTTTATTGTTCTTTCCCTTTTTCTTATTAGGATCTTCTTATTTAGCTAGTCTCATGGGGTATGTCTCAAGCATAGTATTCATGACAGATAGTTGTCCTCCCCACCTTGTGGTTGAACCAACTTAGCTAACTTATTATCACACCATAAACTCATGAACTTACTCCATAGTATGAACTCCACTCTGGTCTTTTGTAAAACACTCATTCTCTTTTTCATTTGATTCAAAGGGACAAGCATACAAGTAAGCAAAGTAAGGATGCAGTAATGACATCCAGACTAGAAAACACAGCCTTAATCAATAAAAAGTTTAAAAGATAGAATTGACATGCTTATTTACAAGGAGAAAGCACACATACATATAAAGAACATAGAAGACAATCATGCAAATTAAAGTGCTGAAAATAAGTAAGAGGAGAAAGGAACTTTACCACCTTGTATTTTATCTTCCTTGTTGTTGCCCTTTTCCTCCTATTCTTCCCCTTCCCACACCAGACATAGAATGATTGCTTATACTCAAGCAACAATTAAAACAGTGGTGACGGGGTTTATGATGGATCATGAATGTCTTAAAATGAAGTGTGAGTATGTATGTGTTTCAGCAAGCAAGATTATGGATCACAACAAAAGCACAAGAAGTAAAACAGAGACAATGTGATTGCATTAATGAGTGGTGTTGGCATGGTACTTTGCATGAAAGTTAAGTGGCAACACCAAACTTAGTGTGCCACTGTCAATTTAGAATGTTGCAAGTACCCAGTGAAGATTGAAAATCAAATTGTTGCATGGCAACACCAAACTTAGAGTGCAATCATATGCCAAATTATTAAAAGTAAACTAAGCAAAGCAAGAAAATGTTACCTACGGTTGGGTTGCCTCCCAACAAGCGCTCTTTTAATGTCATTAGCTTGACATGTTGTTCACAACTTTCTTCCTCTTCTTCCAGTTTGTTAAGAGGAATGACCTCAAGAGGAAAGAGGAGCCATTTAATGCCCCTTGTTTTGAGTGCCTCTCCCCAACAAGCCTTCTTCTGTTGTTAGCTTGAGCAAACTTGCTTGTTGGGGTAGGGGTGGGATGGCTTTTGGTTGACCTTTTCTTCTTCATGAATATTGTCCTTCTTTTCTTGGTCACCATCCTTTTGTTAGTGTTTATGTTGATTGCCTTTACCACCTTGATTTCAGGATTTGGGTATTGTATGATGGGTGGAGCATCCTCTTCATCAAGAACTTCTTGAATTGGTGGTTCAATGAACTCACCCTCTATGCAACTCTCTATTTCATTGGAGTGTGGGCTCTCTTGATTGACTTCCTCCCTTATTCTTGACCTTTGAATGAACTCCTCTGTTTCTGGAGAGAGTGAAGTGGTCTCTCTTTGTGATCTCAGCTCTTCAATGAATTGTTCTTCAGAATAGAGTTGTGCATTCTGTCTCAATTTTTCTTTATGGTCTCTTTCTGCTATTTTCTCCTCTTTGATTGTCTTCATTATTTCTTCAAGGAGGAGTTCTATCCTATTGAGTCTCTCCTCTATTCTACTTTTTATGCATTCTTTAATGATGAGTTCCATCCTAGCAAGTTTATCTAAAGGAGGTTGGGTAGATTGTAATGGTTGGGCGGGGTTGGCTTGTGAATGGCATTGGATGTCTTGTGGTTGTGTGTTCTGAAAGTGGTATGACTCTTGTGGGTAGTGGATTGAGTGTTGTGGATGGTGAAATGAATTGTATGGATTTTGGATAGACTTTTGTGCTGAGGCATACTCAAATGATGAAGAATTTAAGCATGTAAAACTTGGAGGTGAGGTTGTATAATTGAGAGGTGATGGCTCTTGATGAATGGGGTATGAATGAGTGAAATCTCTTTGATTATGATCTTCCCAGCCACAACTTGAGTAGTGATCAATTTCACCAAAATATGGACCATTTTGTGGCTCTGGAAAGTACCCCATTTCATGTTCTTGATACTCCCACCCACCATGAGCATAGTAAAGTGAATCATTCTGTGGTGGTGGAGAGTTTCCCATGAAATTTGATTGACCTTTACATGATGGATGCTCTTTTCTTTCCTGCAGAAAGCTTTGTCTCAAACAATAATCACCAAAAGAAATTGGAATCTCCATTGTCACAGATTAGGAAATTCCCAGTGAGGCAATATCACAAACAGTTAGTTAGCAAAAGAAAATAAAGAAACAAAAGAAAACAAAGACAAAAGAAAAGTGTCTAATCTAGTAAATCAATCAACCGGTAGTTTGTTAATCACGATTAATCCCCGGCAACGGTGCCATAAACTTGATGCACGGAAAACTTGTCTCACAACAAATTTCCCTTCGGCAAGTGTACCGAATTGTCGTCAAGTAAAACTCACAATAGAGTGAGGTCGAATCCCACAGAGATTAACGGATTAAGCAATCAATGGTTAATTGATTATCCTAGTTAGACAGTTCAGATTTGGATGATGAGTAACAAACTTCATTCCTCTTTCAAGGTTCAGAAGAGATCCAAGTATGAATAGTTTCTTTTCCAAGATAACTATCCAATTGGATGAAGATCGAAAGCTTTCAAGTAAAATTAAGAGAAAAGAAAGAATAAGAAGAATAAGAACTACAATTGATCCATTGAATCACAATAGAGCTCTCTAACCCAATGTAAAGAGTTAGTTGATCATTGCTCTACAAAAATAGAAAAGAAAGAAAGTGCAGAAAAGTAAAGATGAAGATTAAAACTAAAATTGAAACTTCAAAATTCATAAATGAAAAGTACAAATAAAAGAAAGAAAAGGAAAAATGTGTGAGGGGAGGGAGTCCGAAGACGCCTCTCTAATCCCTCATTCCAGGATTTCCAGAATTCCCAGCTTGTCTTCAATGTAAAGACTAAGACCTTTATATAGGCTCTCCTAAATTACAAAAATGAAATTAAAAGCAAATTACAATAAAATAAAAATTCCTATTCTAGATGCTTCTTGTGGCCTTGATTTGTTGACACTTGTGGGCTTACTTGCTTGAGCTTTGAAGTGGACTTGAGAGAGAAGTGGGTCAAGTTGAGGTCCAGGTGCTAAAGTTAGTGCTAAAGTTAGCCACACTAACGCTACAAGTGTGGCGTTAGTGCTAAAGTTATTGTGGCTAACGTTGCACTTGCTGCCTAGTTGGTGTTTTTGGGGCTTAAAAGATGCCTCTTGTTCGTACTCCAATTTCATGCCCACTATAAAATATTATATATCGTTGGAAAGCTCTAAATGTCAGCTTTCTAACGCAACTAGAATCACCTCAATTGGACCTCTGTAGCTCAAGTTATGCTCCTTTGAAGTGGACATGGTCGCTGGCATAGTTGCAAGCATTAATGGAAAACTTGAGTGCCAATAACGCTAGCGATCAGGGCTTCATTATTTCCAGTTTCTGAAGCTCAAACTTAGTGTCCACCCCATATTATTATATATTTTTGGAAAGCCCTGGGTGTCTACTTTCCAATGCCTTTGGAAGCGCATCATTTGGAGCTCTACAACTCGAGTTATACTTCTTGGAAAGTGAAGAGGTCAGTTGGCCTTAATACAGGTTGATACCATGTTTATCATTGCACTTTCGGGGCAGGTTTTCTCCCTCAAATTTAGTGTCAACCATGTAGTGCCATATATGCTTAGAAAGCTCTGGAATCCTACTTTCCAATGCCACTGGAATCACTTCATTTGGAGTTTTGTGGCTCAAGTTATGCGTGTTTGAAGAAGACATGGTCAGGCTGTCAGGTGCCACGTTAACTTCCACGTTAACTAAGTTAACGTGGGAGTTAACGTGGCTCATAGTGGCTTGTGTGGCTCATTCCAACGTTAGTGACAATGTTGGGTGTCACTAACGTTGGCGATCACCTCCCTTCTTCACGTTAGCTTCCACGTTAACTAGGTTAACGTAGGAGTTAACGTGGCTTATTGGGGCTTGTGTGGGTTCCTTCCAACGTTAGTGACAATGTTTGGTGTCACTAACGTTGTCGACCACCTTGTTTCTTCACGTTAGCTTCTACGTTAACTAGGTTAACGTGGGAGTTAACGTGGCTTATTGTGACTTGGCCAATGTTAGTGATAAAGTTGAATGTCACTAACGTTGGCTTCCCCTTTTACTTCTTAACGTTAGAGGCCAAGTTAACGTGGCAACTAACGTGGCCACTTATGAGCTTGGTCCAACGTTAGTGATAATGTTAAGTGTCACTAACGTTGGCTCCATTTCCATTCTTCAAAGTTAATGCCACTAACTTTTCTCACTAACGTTGGGGCTTTCCTTCCTTCCACGTTAGTGCCCACGTTAGTGTAACTAACGTAGCCACTAACGTGGCTTCTTCTCTTCTTCTTTTGGCCTGAAATCAATCAAACAAAGTGTATTAAAGTCTTGCTCTTAATCATGGGATCATGCATCATCCAATTTATCATTCAATTCATGCAAAATTCTCATAAAATCATTCAAAATTCACAATGTTTGCTTGAATCAATATGTAAGTGAATCTCTACCCAAAACTAGCTTATTTCCTAAGAAAATGCATGAAACTACCTTAAAAATAGTAAAGAAAAGGTCAGTGAAACTGGCCAAAATGCCCTGGCATCACTATCTTAGATAACGTTCTAATAAACTAAGCAAATCCAGTTTCAAAATTAAGGCAGTACATAACGCTTAGCTAATAACAAAAGCGACATACTAAATCATTTTGGGGGTCATGTTGCAGTCCCGCAGAACCTTATTTTGTCCACAAGCAAATGCTTGCCTAGCCCACCATCTGCTCTCCCGTTCCGTCCACAAGTCTGTCCTGAGAGGAAGATGATTTCACGGCGTACGTCGTCGCTGCCACTAAGCTGCCCACATCCTAACCAAGCCACCGATTGCGTTAAAGGGTCCACCCGCAAGGGACACGGCCGTTCTGCCGCTGAGTGTAGAATACTCAAGCTGCGAAAGACAAACATTAGGGGGATGTAAATTACTGCACATGGACATGTTTTACTTACATTCATATGCATTTACTTACAATGCCACTAATTTCGTACGGGTTAAAGGAACCTTCACGGTGGAGCCATTGTATCACCCAGGCAGCAGAGCTGTCGTTGCAGAACGCAAATATGAAGCGGGTTATAGCTGACAGTAACTCAATGTTCCAATATACAGACCCAACACTCACAAAACAAGGTGCACCTGGTATTGCAATTTGGTATCCCATTTCCTCGCCATATTGGCCACCGACCCATGTCTTCGGGAGTGTACTGTCGCAGGGGTCCAAACACCGGAGAAGTCATCATCGCGTACAGCATTTCGAGCTGAGGCATGGTCCCCAAATTAGCAACAGAAACTGTATAATTTTGGTTCAAACATGGTACAGCGAACAATAAGAAGTCACGTTACCATGCGTTCCATAAGCTGCTCTCGGTCGCTGACCATATTCACGTCCAGGAAGGAGTCTAGGTGCTAGACGGTCTTCTCTCCAAATTCAACCACCATGCAGTACCAGTGCATGAAGATATCCTCGATGGGGATGAAGATCTACAAGCAGATGAAGAAAATAGAAAACTCCAAATTAGTTCCAATGGGGTCAGCAGCCCCAAAAGTAATGCGAAATGCCAAAAAGTCCGTATGGATCGAGACACAAACCCTATTCAGGAATCTTGTTGGTTTCAACCAGAAAGGCACGTATATCTCGTTGAGCTCCATAACAGACAATCCCTTACTAACGTCATCCTATAATAACAAATAAATATGCTTCAGAATCCAGTATAATATGCAGATGTGGTTGCATCGTTGAATTAACCACTCACAGCGAAGCTTGGCGGGAGACACCAAAAATAGGGATGCTTAAGGTGATGTATAGAACAAGCGTTGCGCATGGCCACCATCTCCACGACGGCTCCGTCAATGGGACGCCCAGGTATGAGGGATTGGATTTCCCGCCTTGTTAGTCTGTACTGGAGCTTTCTCACAAGAGTGTCCCTGCAATAGATGCCATGGTTAATGTTGTTGTTCATGGATGCAGAATTGTATAAACATCGCGTCAAAGTAATCAGGGATTATAACATACTCCATCAAATGACCATCCGAAAAAAGGAAGTTGAACAAGAGTGTCTCTGATCGGTTAAAGTCCATGGCGTATGTTGCCTTGTACTTCTACGTTAAACACACGGGGTTAAATGTAATTCATACAAGAACGCAAACATGGAGGAAGTAATTAAGGAGATGATTTCTTCATACCCGTGTATTGTCTATTGGGACGGTCTTCGTCGGTGTCAGGAGCTACTATCGGCCGAGTAGCATGACCACCGACTAGGACACCCATTGGTGTCACGTCTACCACTACACCGCAAGCAACACCACTTTCCTGGGACAAAATCTCAGCCGACTCAGGCGTGGCTTGCACGACAAATGCTGCTCCAGTCCCATCTTTCGCCCTACAAATGATGACTTAAGGGATTAGGCATCAACACATGTGACGTATAAGTGGAAGGACGTATGCAACACGATCTATCTCCCTCATGGATTTCCTTACCATAGCCTCAGAGGTTGCTGTGTCCCGCCGAAAATATTGAACAGGTTCGTCGGCTTCATCTCTCTTGAGTGAAGGTGTCTGGCAATCTTTTTGGTCGTGAAGCCTTGCTTAGTGTATGTTTGTCACTTTTTACGCTTTAAAGCGAGCCATACCGAATTGTGTTGGCGCTAATATTTTCCCCCATCGTTGAAAAATGGCGCGTGCAACCCATTCCTCCCTTTATTCATCCAATTTTGTCGTTTTCTGGAGCACTGCCTCATTAACGATATCCGTTTCAGATGAATCTACTGTTAGACATGAGCTGTCTGTCTGAACTTGGGTTTTGTCGTCTTCTGTGGTGTCTCTCAAAAATACTAAAATGTACATATGAATAAAAAATAGACGACCACAACAACATGTGACGAAAATTATTCAAATTGAATAACTGTTTATATATCTGCTAACCTTTAATTTCACAATAAATTTTCCAGATAATTCAAAGATAATTATATCATGTCTAAAAATTATATTTATACTGCCTACATATTATTTAACTATTGAATTATAAATAATTTTGTGGTCAATTCGTCAAAATATAAAACACAAGTATATAATGATCGGATATTAGTTATTATAAAGAGTATTATTATAGATTGTTACCTCAATATTATTATAATGTGTAAATGGAAGTTACGTAAAAAGAAATACTGAAAAAATGATTCAGAGATGTAAACCGGAAGTCGTGTACCGTAAACCAAGAGCACTAATCAGTGAACCCTAAACCCGAAACCACGTGAACCCGACCCGACCAACCTAAGACTCATGGACCCGGACCCGAAGCCATGACCTCGTTGACGACCCTGGACCATGAAAACACCCGACCGTCTCACCTTAGCCGTTGCCCCTAAGCCATCAACCCCCGACAACGAACCGTGGATCGTGTGCCATGAACCGTAACCACAGAACCCTAAACCCTAAACCCAGATTCCTAAGCCTTTACACCCTTAGCCGTGATCCCTAACCAAAATACCCCATAGCGTAAACCGGAAGCCGTGGACCGTAAACCAGGAGCACTAATCTGTGAACCCTAAACCGGAAACTATGTGGACCCGACCCGGCCAACCTAAGACTCATGGACCCGGACCCGAAGCCAAGACCTCGTTGACGACCCCGGACCATGAAAACACCTGACCGCCTTACCTTAGCCGTTGCCCCTAAGCCATCAACCCCCGACAACGAACCGTGGACCGTATGCCATGAACCGTAACCACGGAACCCTAAACCCTAAACCCGGATTCCTAAGCCCTCAAACCCTTAGCCGTGATCCCTAATCGAATTACCCCAAAGCATAAACCGGAAGACGTGGACCGTAAACTAGGAGCACTAATCAGTGAACCCAAAACCGGAAACCACGTGAACCCGACTCGGCCAACCTAAGACTCATGGACCCGGATCCGAAGCCATGACCTCGTTGACGACCCCGGACCATGAAAACACCCGACCACCTCACCTTAGCCGTTGCCCCTAAGCCATGAACCCCCGGCAACGAAGCGAGGACCGTGTACCATGAACCATAAGCACGGAACCCTAAACCCTAAACCCAGATTCCTAATCCCTCAAATCCTTAGTCGTGATACCTAACCGAATTACCCCAGAGCGTAAACCGGAAGCCGTGGACCATAAACCCGGAGCACTAATCAGTGAACCGTAAACCGGAAACCACGTGAACCCGACCCGGCCAACCTAAGACTCATGGACCCGGACCCGAAGCCATGACCTCGTTGACGACCCCGGACCATGAAAACACCCGACCGCCTCACCTTAGCCGTTGCCCCTAAGCCATGAACCCCCAACAACGAACCGTGGACCATGTGCCATGAACCATAACCACGGAACCCTAAACCCTAAATCCGGATTCCTAAGCCCCCAAACCCTTAGCCGGGATCCCTAACCAAATTACCCCAGAGCGTAAACCGGAAGCCGTGGACCGTAAACCAGGAGCACTAATCGGTGAACCCTAAACCCGAAACCACGTGAACCCGACCCGACCAACCTAAGACTCATGGACCCGGACCCGAAGCCATCACCCTCACACCCTTAGCCGTGATCCCTAACCGACTTACCCCAGAGCGTATACCGGAAGCCGTGGACCATAAACCAGGAGCACTAATCAGAGAACCCTAAACCCGAAACCACATGAACCTGACCCGGCCAACCTAAGACTTATGGACCCGGACCCGAAGCCATGACCTCGTTGACGACCCCGGACCATGAAAACACCCGACCGCCTCACCTTAGCCATTGCCCCTAAGCCATGAACCCCCGACAACAAACCGTGGACCATGTGCCATGAACCGTAACCACAGAACCCTAAACCCTAAACCCGGATTCCTAAGCCCTCACACCCTCAGCTGTGATCCCTAACCGACATACCCCAGAGCGTAAACCAGAAGCCATGGACCGTTAACCAGGAGCACTAATCAGGGAACCCTAAACCTGAAACCACGTGACCCCGACCCGGCCAACCTAAGACTCATGGACCTGGAACCGAAGCTATGACCTCGTTGACGACCCCGGACCATGAAATCACCCGACCGGCTCACCTTAGCCTTTGCCCCTAAGACATGAACCCCCGACAACGAACCGTGGACCATGTGCCATGAACCGTAACCACGTAACCCTAAACCCTAAACCCGGATTCCTAAGCCCTCAAACCCTTTGCCGTGATCCCTAACCGAAATTTGTAAAAATTTATGTTCCATATGAACTCTTTATAATATTGTTAGGTAAAGAACTTTTTTAAACTACTGTTCTTGTTATTAGCAAACCTAAAACTAATTTTTAAAAAATACGAATAAAAAATTAATATTCTTTTGATTAGATAAACATACCGAATTTCTAAAATCATTTTTGATCGTGCAACACTAAACACCAAACCACATGAACCTTGAATCATCAACCATGTCCTCACCCTCTCCATTCCAATTGGAACTGGATAAGGACACCAGTTTACCAGGGACTTTATTAAATTCCATAATGAATACATTGATGTCAATTATCCGTTTTCACAACCTTCAACAAACACTTACAACCCTTTCGGCTACCACATTTATGAGACAAACTTGTGTGCTATTCAATTTACTCCGTATGAAATGTTACACTTCAAACTCTAAATAAGTTTCAACCTGACGTGAAATGACTTTAAATTTAACTTCAATTGCATGCAATGCACTGTCAAACGTCAAAATAACGCCACCTTCAAGACTAACTATACAATAAAAAAATAATATCATATTCGAAGCTGCATGTAACGATAATTTTCATTTTTCCTGTGTACGAACCCTTGTAAACCACGCATAAAGAAATAAATTGTAACTATTACATAACAACGTAACACAAACATAAAAGTCAGAATCCCTACCCTAAAAGTTCCATAATAAACCATTCACCAGAAACCCTAAAACCGTCAACCATGAACCCTAACCAAGAAACCCCAAACCCTAAATAGTAAATCGTAAACCCAAAACCCAACCAAAATTATCCACGGCCGTGCAAGGTTTCCCAAGCATCCAGCCGGTCCCTCAGCTAAGCGTTCTTAGTTTCCAGTTCAGCGACACGGGAGTCTACGGACAGACTGGAGACCCGCTGCAACTCCAGAAGCCGTTCCTTGCAACGCTGAGCCACATGGAAATTGAAGTCCAGGATCTCCTTCCCGGACTCTCCCACAATCGCCTGCAGAGATACAAAAGTGGCATCTTGCCTAGCCATGCATTCGTTGGCTGAAAACCTGCCGAAGGCACAAAAATTGACTCCCTCCGGCGGTTCAGTCACTTCCACCATATACCCATAATAGCGCTCTCTCTGGACATGTACGGAATCACGCAGCACAAACTCTGGAGGCTCTGTCTTAAGGGCATCGCATGCCCTGCGTAGCATCTGCTCAAGGTCCTCCATGATGACATACTCGTCAGGATTCACCGTGGGGACAACATCTGAATGTTCAAACGCGAAAAAACAATAACAATAAGTAAACCTCAACCATAACCGGGAAAAAACATAATCTAAAATCGCCTACCCTCGTCGCCGAGAACGGCACTAGGAGCCGTTCCTCCGGAAGAACTACTTCCATCACCAACGCTGGGAGTCGACATTGTTCCAACCCAATAAATAGCGATTCACTCACAACAGGACGTAACAACTAACAACCTTTAATCTTATTCACAAATTCCTCAGCGAAGTTATCTCAAACATCAAACTTATTTATATATGACATGCCTCATCACCTTTTCCAATCCAATTATGTATACACAGTTTTCTCATTGGACAGTCACACCGCTTTCCCAGGGCTTTAAATTCGATAATAAATTCATTAAGCTCACGTATCCATTTTTTCCACCTTCCACCATAAGTTCAAGGCTTTTTTACCTCACATTAAACGCGTCACAATCTCTCTTCTCTATGTGATATACGAAACGATTTTCAAAAACAAAAAAAATTCACATACATGATATTAAAAGCCTTAACTATGTAGATTACAAACCTAATTAATTATTCATATATTAAACGACAAAATATTTGCCCCAACGTTTAACATTATTCTGACTACACGTGGAAGAATCTATACTACTACAAGTTTCAAAAAGTATAGGTAACTAACAACTTTTGTTTAACAATGTGTGAACATGTAAACTAATAGGATTAATAGAGTAAATTAAATTAATAGCATTATATTAGGGTGTAGTGTATTTTTATTAATAGCATTCCCCATACATTTTTCACTTTAATATAGTTACGCTTGATGTGTGGAAAACGATCCAACACGAAACTCACCGGCAAGTGTACCGGGTCACATCAAGTAATAATAACTCACATGAGTGAGGTCGATCCCACAGGGATTGAAGGATTGAGCAATTTTTGTTTAGTGGTTGATTTAGTCAAGCGAATCAAGTATTGGTTGAGTGGTTTGTGCTTGGCAGATACTAAATTGCTTGAAATGTAAAGGGAGAGGGGTAAAGTGCAGTAAATTAAAGAGCAGGAAAGTAAAGAAGCAGAATCTTAAAGTGCAAGTAATGTAAATTGCAGAAACTTAGATTGCAAGAAATGTAAATGACTGAAACTTAAAGTGCAAGAAATGTAAATTGCTTGAATTATAAAAGGAATTGGGAAATGGGATTGCAGAATTTAAACAAGCAAAAGTAAATTGCAATAAACAGAAGAGTAGAGGATGAATTGAATTGAAGTAGATCTCAACAGAAAAGTGAAAATGCTTGAAGAGTGTAAAAATAGAAAATGACTTGTGCTTAATTTGCAGCAATGTAAAAGATGGTTGAAGATCTCAGGGGTGGAAGAGACTAGATAACAAGTCTAGATCTCAAATCCTTCCTTGATCCAACAAGAAAAATTGCAACAGAAGTAAAGAAAAGTAAATTGCAGAAAGAGTAGAAGAATGAAATAGTAAACAGAATTTGAAATTCAATTATGCAGAAAAAGTAAACAAGAGATCTCAAGGTGAGATTGAAACAGAAGTTCTTCACTTCTTCACCCAAGATCCAAAGCAAGAAAAGTAAAGAGTGCTCAAGCAAGAACAAGGAAGAAGAGAGATCAATTCTCCTTCCCAATTCTCTAAGATCTAAATTCAAAAGTAAAAGCTCCAAATAAAAATGAAAATTAAAAGGAAAAATTCAAAGTAAAGTCTAGAGGTCCTAATTACATTAAACTAGCTCTTATTTATACACTTTCCATTCTTGGATTTTGGAATTTGGATGGGTTTTTGATTTGGTGAAGAAATGAATTAAGTTGGATTTTTAATTGAATTTCAGCCCATATGAAGATTTGCTCCCAGGAGGATGCTCAGCTCAAGTGGGGAGCTGAGCATTGAAGCTTTGTGTGGGGATCCTTTGTAGCGTGCAATGTTGGGGAAGGCACCAGGGAAATGCTCAGCTCACAAGGTGAGCTGAGCATTGGGGCCTTGTGCCCATGTCTTGCTCCCTGGCCGTGTCACATGTTGCGCGCTCCTTCCTTGGTCCGTGTCAAATGTTGCGCCTTGCTTCCTGGACCGTGTCAAGCATGCTCATGAGTAGCGCTCTGCTCTCCAAGTGAGCTGAGCATTGGTGCTTCCAAGGGAGGTCCTTGGTTCAAAACTTGAGGGAAGCATGCGCTGGTGGCATTTTCTTGGATTCCTTGTAGCTCCTTGCTCCTTGCTTCCTCAAGGGGTTGAGTTCGAACCTTGGGGGATGCATTTGGCCAATTTTTGGCTTGTTTTCCTTGTGAGTAGCGCTCCCCTCCTTCTCTTGGGTCATGGGTTCAACTCTTGGAGAAGGCATTTGGCAAATAATTTCCTTGAATTTATTTTGATGAATGCCCGATAATGCTCCCTTGGTGAGCTGAGCATTGTTTTTCCTTTCATTGTTTCTTGGCTTCAAATTGTGCTCAGCTCTCAAGGTGAGCAGAGCATTGAGCCTTGGTCCATTGTTGCTTCCTTGAGAGAAAATGTTGCGCTCCCTTGGAGAGCATTGTGCTCTTGGGGAGAGCTTCATGGTTTTCCTTCATTGTTGCGCCACACTTCTTCTTTCCTTTGCCACACTTTTTCTTCCTTAGGCCACACTTCTTAAGCAACGCTTTCTTATTTTCTTCTTTTCTTCACCTACAATTAATCAAAACAACCAATCAAAGTATCACCAAATTCACAAGGTTTATAAATCATTAAAAATCAATTAATTTTAGCCTAAACCTCATGATTTAGCATCAATTGAATGGTGGTTGTTTGATTCAAAGAAGTCATGCATTTTCCTTCCAAATTACTTACTTAGAATGCAAGAAAGTGCATAAAACCTAATAAAAACAAAGAAAAAGGCTAGTGAAACTATGCTAAGATGACTTGTCATCACAACACCAAACTTAAAACTTGCTTGTCCCCAAGCAAGCACTAAACATAAGAGAAGATAGAATGAAATAGATAAGTATGCATGTCCTTATTAGGCATATAGTTGAATATGGTTTATGGGGTTTTATGCAGATCAAAAGTAGCTCATTTATTACTTGCTGTCAAAACAAACCATGTTTCCTTAAGGGTTCACCAAGATTGCTGCTATAATTCCTTACCTTTTTGCTTATTTCCCTTGTTAGCCTTTTCTTCTTTCTTTTGTATCACAGAGCTTATTATTTATTAAGGGCTTGGTGGCAAATGTTGTAGTGGCCTTTGGCTTAATTTCACTCAACATTTCTTCACCACAGACACATGGCTCACCTTTTTCTTCCTAGGATCATTGATGCCCAGCATCTCTTTGGATAACTAAATGTTTTGTAGCTAGGTTGCTCTTTATTGTGGACTTTCAGTTGGCAATCCCAAATCAGTTGATCTAAGTTGCCAAGTTTTAAAATACTCCTTAGAACTTACTTGTCCAAGCATATCCTAGTACAAGAACACCACAGGCATATGTCACAGGGTCCAAGCTATTGGTGTCTAGCCTTATTGTTTGTTTCTTTGCCAACTTTTGGCTTTTCTTCTTTCTTTTTCTTTCTGTTTTGGTTTATTTCCAAGGGACTTTCATTAATTGAAGGATCATAACAGCAAACTAGCTTAAGCTTCAAGTAACAAGTTATTTTGCAGCATTTATTCTATGAGCTATCAATTAAATCAAACACATACCACCACTAACTTTCATTCTAACTTTTGCAACATTGAACAATTACTTTTCTAAATCAAACATCTTTCTTTTATTCAAACAACAAGGGAGACAAAACAAAGTATTCAAGTTGATGAATGATGACAATTATTATGCAGATAGCTTCCAAGCAAAAATTATGCAGATAATTGATTTCTTTACTAACTACTAATGTAAATAAAAGAAATTGCAGAACATAAAGCAATTGGAGGCATATCATGTTTCAGACATGCATCTTCCTTATTAAATTTATGAAAGAACTTCACCACCTTTATTTGTCAGGCATTTCCATTCTGTTGGATTTGCTGGATTCTCCCTTCTTCTTTTTCCTCTTCTTTGTAAAATCTTCAGCTTCTTCACAAGGACATCTTCTGTCCCAGACAGAGTCTAGCAAGCCCGAGAGTCCAACATCCTCTAATCTGTTTTGCATACGTGATGAGTATCTATCTGTTCTTGCTCTTTGCTGGTTCACTAACTCAGGACACATCCCAAATGGTTTAATCTGTGGATTTATTGCTGGCATGCTGTGAGTTAAGTAATCCAGCTTGGCTTGGGTATCTTCATCATATTCTATCCTATCCACGTGCCTACACTCTCCAATGGTATGATGTATGTTCTTCCATTGATACAAATTGTGAGTGTACTCCCCAGATTTGGCTTGAGTCAAGAACATCTTGTCGTATGACTCTTTGAGACTTGCTGTTTGTTCCCTTTGTCCCTCAAGAATCTTGGCTTGGAATTCTTGTTGTTGATTCATCGATTGTTGTTGCCAGCTCTCTAGTCTTTCCTCTATTCTGTGCTGCCAAGCTTCATTTTGCTCCCTGTCCTTCAAGTATTGCTCCCAGTGCTCTTGATATTGCTCTTGGTACTCTAGATATTTCTCTTGGGCTATCACATTTTGCTATGATATTTCCTCAAGAACTCTCCGTAACTGACTCATG
>NC_029787.2:111378859-111398415 GCF_000816755.2 Arachis ipaensis
CTTCCGATCTTCTTCTTCTTTGGGGTCTTTCTTCTTGATCATCATCCTCAGTAATCCCTTCCATGCTTCTCTTTGTGATTCCCGACCCCCTTCTTACTTTTTCTATGTCCTCATCTTCAAAAATCACCCCAGCTTTATTGCACAACCTTAGGATTGTGCTTGCATGGCTGAGCCTAGTAGATTTGGTTGAGCTCTCAGCTATCTCTTGAATACTGTTGGCTATGAGTTGTGCAAGGTTGATTTCTCCTCCATGTAGGATACAGTATGTCAAGAGTGCTCGCCTGATTGTGACCCCTGAAGTGTTTCCAGTAGGGAGTATGGATCTCCTCACTATCTCATACCATCCCTTAGCCTCAGGAATGAGATTTATTCTTTTCAATCGGCTTGGGACTCCTTTCGAATCTCTCTCCCAGTCTGTGCCTTCCAGGCATATTCCTTGTAAGATTTCATCAGGGTCATTTTCTCTCTGCAATCTGTCCTCATAGCTAGGCTCGTCATAAGTTATAGTTCTCAACTTCAAGGCCCTTGTAATGGATGCTGGACTGAAATCCACTTCACTTCCCCTAACATAGCTTTTGTAAGGGATGCTGTCTTTACTCTCCTTCACAGCATTTGCATAGAACTCCCTGATCATGACTGCACTAATCTTGGGGAGGGGATCACATAGAAGATCCCACCTTCTTTCCCTGGTGATTTGTCTCATGATGGGGTATTCCCCGTCCCTAAGCTCAAAACTCCTTTCATGAATGATGAGCTTTGTTTTCATGAATCTATGAAACTTTCTTTCATGAAACTGAGATCTGAACTTTCTTGTGTCATAAGCTGGGGGTTCGGCCACCATGGGCTCCTTGCCTGGCCTTCTCCTTGAACTTGATGAAGCCATGAATGCAATCAAAAAGACAAGACAAGGGTGGATTTGAGGTTGATTGAGGCACGATTTTGTGGTGTAAAGAGAATAAGGAAAGAAATGTTGCTGCTATGAGGGGAGTGGTGTGTGTGTATAGTATTGTATAAGGTAGAGACAGAGACTTATGTTTGTAAGGAAGGCTTGTAGGCATATGTGAAGCAAGAGATGTCCCATCTTATTTATAGGCAGGGTATTTAAGATGTTGGATGAAGACCACACTTGAAGAATGATTCGGTCATGGCTTGTGAATAGTGGAGATTTAGTTGAACAACATGGCAACTTCATGAGATGGACGGCTTGCATGTTCTCTTGAGGATTGACAAGGATTCTCTTCCCATTGGTTGCATGTAGTTCGTCCTTCAAGGTGAGTAGCATGCAGATTTTTGCTTTCCAAGATTGGCACACCTCTCTAGGGACATGTGATCCTTCTCTTGACTTGTCATAACCGTTTCTTCTTCTTGTCTTTTCCTCAACTCTTATTTTCTAATTAAATCAAAATGAAATGCTTCAGAACTTATTTAAAGCACAGTGGTAAAGTAGTGAATGCTTGCATTCTATATTATGGTCCTTAGTCATGAAAGATCAATTGTGTTCCTTACTTAGTGAACCAAGGTTTGGTGAACACCAAACTTGTTTCTTGCTCAGTGATTAAAATAAACACTTGTCACAATTGATACTTTCATCATAAGTGCTAATTTATTTCTTAGCATAAATTCCTAAAACAAAACAATGCATGATCCATCTCTGCATGATTTGGATTTTCTGAATAGAAGTTGATTTTTTTCTTCAAAATTCGTACACATGCAGACACCAAACTTAATGTTTGGTCATATACTTCACCAAAATGACTAAGCATATGATCTAAGAATGTTTGAAATGTTGACTTTTGTGTGCTGTCAAGCACACCAAACTTAGAAGTCTGGCATGTATTTCAAGACAGTGTATGCATCTGTTAAGGGTGTCTAGAAAAGTTCAAAATCATGCTAAAGTGATCACACTTTATTGAATTCAAAAGCAAGCAGGAATCATAAATCATGGGTTGCCTCCCATGGAGCGCTCTTTTATTGTCATTAGTTTGACATTGAACCCTTCTTTTATGGTGGTTGGTGGCTGTAATGCCTCAGCTTGTCCCCTCTGATTGTGAGCTTTCTCTTTGTTCCTTGATGCTCTATTTCAGCATGCTCTAGTGAGAGTATTTTGCTCACAGCATAGTAGTCATCAGTCTGTTGACTTGCTCCCAGTTGTTGATAGACCAATTGCACTTTTTCACCTTTGGAAAGCCCTTCTGTTGGAATTTTTTTGTTTTTCCAACCCTTTTTGATTCTGTTTTTGTTTTTCTTCCCTCCTTTTGTTGACCCTTCTTCTTTGACAACAGGCTTCCTCTTGAGATTTCTTTTCTTAGTTGTCAATACTCCAATGTCCTCTTGAACTTCTTCATTATTTTGCACAGTCTCTTTCTTTTTTTGACCTGCTGTATCATCTATCTCTTGCTTGGGAAGGCAGCTGTGGTTTGTCTTGTTGATTTCCTCCTTCCATTGCAGATTTTCTTTGTCAGTTTCCGTACCATCCTTCTTTTCATTACTGAACTGTATTTCTGGCAGTACACTCAGGGTGACACTTTCATCATGCATCCTGAGGGTTAATTCTCCTTGCTCTATGTCTATGATGGCCCTAGCAGTGGCCAAGAACGGTCTTCCCAGTATAATGGAGTCACCTTCATCCTGATCTGAATCTAAGATCACAAAATCTGCAGGGAAGATGAATCTGTCTACCTGGACTAGAAGGTTTTCAATCATACCCCTGGGGCATATCACCGACTTGTCCACCAATTCTAGAGACATTTGTACTGGTTTTACCTCTTTTATGCTCATCTTTTTCACTAGAGATGCAGGCATTAGATTGATACTAGCTCCTAAGTCACACATCGCCTTGTTGATAGTCATACTACCAATGGCGCAAGGTAGAAGGAAACTTCCAGGATCTTCAAGTTTAGGGAGGAGTCCTTTCTGGATTAGTGCTCTGCATTCTTCAGTAAGCAGTATGGTTTCATTAACTTGCCAACTCCTCTTCTTGTTGATAATTTCTTTCAAGAACTTTGCATACAGGGGCATTTGCTCAAGTGCTTCAGCTAAGGGAATATTGATTTCTAACTTCTTGAAAACTTTAAGAAATTTTGGAAAGTGTTGGTCCTTAGTCTCCTTGTTGAACCTTTGAGGATATGGCAGTGGAGGTGTGAAGTTCACTTCCTGCCTTTGTTCCTTGGTTGGCTCTCTCATTGCTTCCTTCTCTTTCCTTAATTTTTGTGGCTGGTCTTCCCTTTCTTTAAACTCCTCTGAGGTCTGCTTGCCTGTTGTTACCTCTTTATCATTGGGTGCCTCTTCTTCAGCTTGTTTCTTGTCACTTTCCTTTGGCTTCTTAGTTGCTTCTTCGTTCTTTACCAGGATCTTTCCACTCCTTAGCTGTATTGCCTTGCACTCCTCTTTTGGATTAGGAATGGTGTCACTTGGTAGTGAGCTTGATGGCCTTTCAATGGTGATTTGCTTGGAGATTTGTCCAATTTGCCTTTTCATATTTTTCATGGAGGCTTCCTGATTCCTTAATGTCATCTCTTGGTGCTTCATCATTTTTTTCATTAAGAGCTCCAAGTTGGTAATCCTCTGAGAGTCTTGTGAGATTGGTTGATTGTGGGGTGTTGAGGGTTGAGGGTAAGTGTTTTGGTTTGAGGCTTGGTTATTGGATGAATGATGGTTAGAATTGGGGTAGGTATTTTGTGGTTTTCTATATGTGTTTTGGTTATTATTCTGCTGGTTGTTTTGGTTTGTGTTTTTCCAACTGTTTTGGTTTGAGTTTCTTTGCCATTGTTGCTGAGTCTGATTGTGGTTGTCTCCCTATCTGAGGTTGGGGTGGTTCTTCTATGAGGGGTTGTAAGTATCACCATAGACTTCATTTGGCCCAGAATTTTGGTTGTGCATGTACTGGACTTGTTCTTGCTGTTGCTCCTCTTGAGTTTCTTCATTTTGCCCCCATGTGGTTGATGGTTGGCTTGTGTTAACTGCTGCAACTTGGAGGCTATCAATACTCTTGGCCATTTGCTCAAATTGTTGTTGAATTTGCTGCTGCATCATTTTGTTTTGAGCCAAGATTGAGTCCACTCCTTCCAACTCCATCACTCCTTTCCTTTGTGCTGGTTGGCGTTGCCTTTGGTGAGCGAAGAAGTACTGGTTGTTAGCCACCATATCAATAAGATTTTGAGCTTCCTCTGCAGTTTTCATGAGTTGCACAGAACCTCCTGCCGAATGATCCAAGGCCTCTTGAGACTTCAGTGTCAAGCCTTCATAAAAATTTTGCAATCTCTCCCACTCATTGAACATTTCAGGAGGACATTTCCTGATTAGAGCCTTGTACCGTTCTCATGCCTCATACAAAGGTTCAGCATCCATTTGTGTGAATGTTTGTACTTCAGTCTTCAATCTAATAACTCTCTGAGGTGGGTAAAATTTGGCAAGGAACTTGCTCACTAAATCATCCCAGTTGTCTATGCTGTCCCTTGGGAAGGATTCCAACCATTGAGTAGCTTTGTCTCTGAGAGAAAATGGGAATAATAGCAGCTTGTAGATGTCAGGATGCACTCCATTGGTTTTGACCGTGTCACAAATCCTCAAGAAAGTAGAGAAGTGTTGATTTGGATCTTCAAGTGGTCCTCCTCCATAAGAACAATTATTTTGAACTAAGGTGATGAGTTGTGGCTTCAGTTCAAAGTTATTTGCATTAACATTTGGGGTAAGAATGCTACTCCCACAATGTCTAGGATTTGCAAATGTATAGGAAGCCAAAACTCTCCTCTGTGGGGGATTGTTGTTGTTATTGGCTGCTCCTCCTTGTTGATTTGGTGGATTATTTGACTGTTCCTCCATGTCCTGGAATTCTTCTTCAGACTCTTCTTCTCCAATAATTTTTTTCCCTCTCTCAGCTCTTCTCAATCTCCTGAGTGTGCGTTCGTCCCGTTCATGAGAGTTGGGTATAGCTCTTCTTGTATCTGACATACAAGCAAACCACGAGAAATACACAAAAACCAGTGACACTTCAATCTATTGCTAGAATGAAGTTTGAGTTAGCTTAAGCAAAAATTCAAATAGTTAGTGTGTTAACAACGAAAAGTAAAGAAATAGAAAAGAAAAAGTGCTTGATCTAGATCTCTACTTCACTTAATCATTGTCAATCTAATCAATCCCCAGCAACGGCGCCAAAAACTTGATGTGTGGAAAACGATCCAACACGAAACTCACCGGCAAGTGTACCGGGTCGCATCAAGTAATAATAACTCACATGAGTAAGGTCGATCCCACAGGGATTGAAGGATTGAGCAATTTTAGTTTAGTGGTTGATTTAGTCAAGCGAATCAAGTATTGGTTGAGTGGTTTGTGCTTGGCAGAAACTAAATTGCTTGAAATGTAAAGGGAGAGGGGTAAAGTGCAGTAAATTAAAGAGCAGGAAAGTAAAGAAGCAGAATCTTAAAGTGCAATTGCAGAAACTTAGATTGCAAGAAATGTAAATGGCTGAAACTTAAAGTGCAAGAAATGTAAATTGCTTGAATTATAAAAGGAATTGGGAAATGGGATTGCAGAATTTAAACAAGCAAAAGTAAATTGCAATAAACAGAAGAGTAGAGGATGAATTGAATTGAAGTAGATCTCAACAGAAAAGTGAAAATGCTTGAAGAGTGTAAAAACAGAAAATGACTTGTGCTTAATTTGCAGCAATGTAAAAAATGGTTGAAGATCTCAGGGGTGGAAGAGACTAGATAACAAGTCTAGATCTCAAATCCTTCCTTGATCCAACAAGAAAAATTGCAACGAAAGTAAAGAAAAGTAAATTGCAGAAAGAGTAGAAGAATGAAATAGTAAACAGAATTTGAAATTCAATTATGCAGAAAAAGTAAACAAGAGATCTCAAGGTGAGATTGAAACAGAAGTTCTTCAATTCTTCACCCAAGATCCAAAGCAAGAAAAGTAAAGAGTGCTCAAGCAAGAACAAGGAAGAAGAGAGATCAATTCTCCTTCCCAATTCTCTAAGATCTAAATTCAAAAGTAAAAGCTTCGAATGAAAATGAAAATTAAAAGGAAAAATTCAAAGTAAAGTCTAGAGGTCCTAATTACATTAAACTAACTCCTATTTATACACTTTCCATTCTTGGATTTTGGAATTTGGATGGGTTTTTGATTTGGTGAAGAAATGAATTAAGTTGGATTTTTAATTGAA
This sequence comes from Arachis ipaensis, assembly GCF_000816755.2. NCBI lineage: Eukaryota > Viridiplantae > Streptophyta > Magnoliopsida > Fabales > Fabaceae > Arachis > Arachis ipaensis. The sequence continues at coordinate 111,385,026 of NC_029787.2, forward strand.
TTTCAGCCCATATGAAGATTTGCTCCCAGGAGGATGCTCAGCTCAAGTGGGGAGCTGAGCATTGAAGCTTTGTGTGGGGATCCTTTGTAGCGTGCAATGTTGGGGAAGGCACCAGGGGAATGCTCAGCTCACAAGGTGAGCTGAGCATTGGGGCCTTGTGCGCATGTCTTGCTCCCTGGCAATGTCACATGTTGCGCGCTCCTTCCTTGGTCCATGTCAAATGTTGCGCCTTGCTTCCTGGACCGTGTCAAGCATGCTCATGAGTAGCGCTCTGCTCTCCAAGTGAGCTGAGCATTGGTGCTTCCAAGGGAGGTCCTTGGTTCAAAACTTGAGGGAAGCATGCGCTGGTGGCATTTTCTTGGATTCCTTGTAGCTCCTTGCTCCTTGCTTCCTCAAGGTGTTGAGTTCGAACCTTGGGGGATGCATTTGGCCAATTTTTGGCTTGTTTTCCTTGTGAGTAGCGCTCTCCTCCTTCTCTTGGGTCATGGGTTCAACTCTTGGAGAAGGCATTTGGCAAATAATTTCCTTAAATTTATTTTGATGAATGCCCGATAATGCTCCCTTGGTGAGCTGAGCATTGTTTTTCCTTTCATTGTTTCTTGGCTTCAAATTGTGCTCAGCTCTCAAGGTGAGCAGAGCATTGAGCTTGGTCCATTGTTGCTTCCTTGAGAGAAAATGTTGCGCTCCCTTGGAGAGCATTGTGCTCTTGGGGAGAGCTTCATGGTTTTCCTTCATTGTTGCGCCACACTTCTTCCTTCCTTTGCCACACTTTTTTCTTCCTTAGGCCACACTTCTTAAGCAACGCTTTCTTATTTTCTTCTTTTCTTCACCTACAATTAATCAAAACAACCAATCAAAGTATCACCAAATTCACAAGGTTTATAAATCATTAAAAATCAATTAATTTTAGCCTAAACCTCATGATTTAGCATCAATTGAATGGTGGTTGTTTGATTCAAAGAAGTCATGCATTTCCCTTCCAAATTACTTACTTAGAATGCAAGAAAGTGCATAAAACCTAATAAAAACAAAGAAAAAGGCTAGTGAAACTAGGCTAAGATGACTTGTCATCAACGCTTACTCTAACGTTTAATATTACGCATACATTACTCAAAACCTATCTGCTACACTCCAGTTCAGGATTCCAACGGGATCGGTGGACTTATAAATATGGAGGCACACTCCTTTGCCACACTCCATATCCGCAACTCTATACACATATCCCCATCCCATTGAAATACGAACCAACAGGAACAAACGTAAAATGACAATAAATCGTTTCTCAAATACCCCCTTCCTTCCGAACGACATTTGGGTTACATTAACCGTTAAAGTTGCATCAAACTCCATTCAGGACCTCTGCAGTCTCAGAATGACCTGCAAGGCTGCACGGGATGCGGGAGACGCGGATATTGTTCACCGCAGTGTTTCTATACTACCACCGCATGCGACGCTGTGGTGGTGGAGCCGCGACATCGAGGCAACGAGATTTTTTGACCGCTGTTTGGCCACTGGGCATCCAGAGCTTCTAATTCGTGAGGTGTTTCGGGAACTCTTCATCAGACGTAATCAAGACGTTGGCTTCCAAATGCTGAATAGTGCAACAAGTAGAGGCCATGAAGCAGCCAAATACGCACTCTCGATGACGTTGCTGCTTCGCACGGACGACAACGATGGAAAACGGAAAGGGCTCGAACTGTTTCGCGAGCTAGATGCGGCTGGTTTACTCACCGATTGTAACGCAAGGTGCTTCTCAATACTGAATAACTCGTGGCCGGGTGAGGTCCAAATGCCCATATAGAACAACATACGGTGTGTGCCTCGCCCAGGTGCTCCACCAGGGGCCACATGGGTCTTCTGTATGACTATCGCAGACGGGCAGCAGAGCAAAACTCCGTCCATACTTTCGGAGGGGCCGCTCATATTCCCTGTATCCACTGTCGAGCGAACTACAAGTTGCTACTCTTCGTCAACCTCCCATGAGTTAGGTTCCCAAGATTTAATGTTCTGTTGTTTACACTTTGTCTGTAAAAGTTTCGTACAACATATTTGGTTACTGAAATCAATTTCGTTAACTATTGCACATACCTTAGTTGTTAAATTGTCTTCTTTCTTTCATTGATAACAGTACAATACTAAAAAACAGGTTATGATTTCTACTTGTCAATTTAAATAAACTATAGAAAATTTCACTCCACTCCCCTGGAGATGCTAAAATGACACTTTCCTATCCTCTATTTTATAAATCTATATTCCCCTCTTTTCTAACTTTTAAAAACCTCCTCTTTACTCTATTTTAAATTTTTTGTATTAACTAATATTAATTTTATCTATTTTTTAAGAAAAAATAAATTATTTTTTGAAAAAAATATTCATTAGCAAAAATTTTATTTTTTATCATTAAATTTTGCTTACCAAAGTACCCTTTAATAATTTTTTTATTAATTAAATTGTATTTTTACCAAAATACTTTTAAAAAATTAATAATTAAATTATTTTTTTCTAAAATACCTACCCTTCAATAATTTTTGTTAACAATTATTTTTAATTTTACTATTAATTTCTCGATATCAATATATATTATTTTAACATTAAATAAAAAATTTTACCACTGTTAATATGTATAACAATTAATATATATTGATATTGAAAAATAATCTTACTATAATTTTTTATTTAATGTTAAAATAATAATAAATATTTTATTTTTTTAAAAAAAATGGATAAAGTTAACATTAGTTAACACAAAAAATTTAAAATGGATTAAGAAGGAAGTTTTTTAGAAATTAGAAGGGAGGGGAATGTATATTTATAAAATAGAGGTAACAGAGTGTCATTTTAGCATCTCGCAGGGGAGGGGAGTGTAATTTTCTCAATAAACTATGAAACCAAACCATATTTGAAAGTAAAGGTATAGGTAAACCATTATTTACCTAGCATTCCCCTAAAAAATTTTAATAACTTGCTCGGTTCTTTTATAAGACTCGTTTTTTTTTATATTTTGGTTCAACTGGGTCCCCGTCATTCATCGAACCAACATTACGCTAGTCCAACCTTACTTTCTGGTCCTTGCAGAAGGACACATCTCATCCATACATTTGACCACTTTTTCCAGCCGTTGGAAATGTTACAGAAATATAATTTCTTGTTCACATCACAAGACCAATCGCCCTTGGGTATAAAAACTTCCAAATCCAACCTCCCATCTTACCCAAACTCAACACACCTCTCCCTTCGAATCTCAACATGGTCCGGGCCAACAAGAGATACTATGTTGTTTTTCGTGGGAGGGTCCCTGGTATCTATAGTTCCTGGCCGGCCTGTCATAGCCAAGTTAACAAATTTAGCGGCAACCTCCATAAGTCTTATCAAACCTTCGATGAAGCTCGTATGGTGTTCGAACAATTCCTCTCTAACGGACGCTTACAGAATCAGCTCAACCACCATGTTGCTCTACTGCATCGTAGTCAACCACCAACCATTCAGCAGAACCCATCACCGATGGTTGACCAAGTACTCCCATTCGAGGAAGGCTTACAGGGTCATCGTCCGAAAGAACATTGAGACAACCACCCAAATGTTGACCAAATACTCCCCTTCGACGAAGGCATCCAGGGTCATCGTCAAATAGAACAAGGGGACAACCACCCAAATGTCTGTCAAAACAACTGATCCAACCAAAAGCAGCGGCAACAAATTCCCTACCCGTGTATCCTATTTATCTTCGTTACTATCTTTGTCCTATACTTAGCTCTGGTTAGGAAGTAGGCTACGCTTAACCTTAAAACACCACCTACCACCATGTGTTACCTGCATTATAGTAGGCTTACTTTTCACTGTCTTCCATTGTTTACTTTTTAACATATATTCAATTGTATTAATTACTCTAATCTTCAGTTCACGCATAACATCAGGTTATTATTCCAGCATAACTATCATTAAGTCATCCAAGTATAATTATTCATACGTGATTTTAGTACTTTAACCCGTTAATCCATTTATCCTCATCCTCTGTTTACGACACCTGAACACATACGGGACATGCATTCCAAAAGCCTCCCCACGATAAATTTCCTTCTGTACACTATGTCACCGCAGGCACAGCCATACAGTCCAAGCCAGTCCCCGAAAAAAGACAAAACAAAAGTAAGCATATCTTCTTCTCATGCAGGGATATCTCTGCCAACATTTAAAACAACCATTGTACAATAACGACAAAACAAATTTGAGGGTCAAACAAACGGGATTCCACCCGAATCGTACTTCGTTGTATTATAAGGTAACGTCGTTAATCATAACATGATTATCACTAATTAACACAATTTTTTCCACATTATCTACTAAGCCTTCCAATTCAACAACAAACTAAAACACATTACATACTACTTTGCGGTTTAATCACCAAAAATAAAAGACGCACTACAATAACTGAACAAACACAACATAACCAAACACCAACGACACATTCAGAACACACACATCAAACTCTTTCTCCTTCGACATGGCGTCTTACAATGGAATCGTAACTGGCTTTCAGCTTCTCGTAAGATTCTTCCAGTTGACCTACCCTGGCCTGAAGCGCGTTATTTTAGTCGCCAAGAAGCTTCGCCTTTCTGTAGTTATAATCCCGAATCTCTTTTCCAGTTACATCAAGCAACACGCACATCATCTCATAAGCAGCATCCTCTCTTGCAGCCTTTTCAACCATCGAGAAACGACCATTGACAAATAGCTCTATCTCAAATGGATGCCCAGGAATAACAACCGTGAAACCAAAGAACGGGTCTTGCTCTCCGACAAATCGTTCCACCTTGAAGAAACAGGGGCAAGGGATCTCTGCCTCCAGGCAAACTTTCAGCAACCACTCCTCTATGCTGCTCACAACTGCAAAATCCGCGTTAAGCTCCTCCGCCGGAATTACAGGAAGCCCTTTTGCACGGTCATCGAACAATAAAAATCGCATAAATTCATAATTTTAATAACCAGACATAAAATGACCAGAATAAACATCACTAACAAAACTCCAAATCGAATAAAATCACATTCCATCACTGCAAAGCAGAGCTTCATAAATATACTAACTTTTAAAAAGCGAATGTCGTTTCACAAGTCTTACATGAAACAATTGGCCGGCAAGGATAGCCTCCGCCGGAGATAGCCAATTTCTTGCCGCCACCTCCATTCGGCGTCACTCGACCAGTTTCATCACTACAACCTTTCTCAGCACAAATCGACGACATCCTCGCTTTGAAGCACAAGCATGCGTGTTCAAAGCTATTGAATCCGTGAAACTCAGGAAACGTATAATCCAGAACTTGCTGGTTCGCCTCCTCCCAACTGGTGTATACACCGGGCTTGTGCCCCTTCGTAACGGCAATGAACAAGAATCGTTACATATTCTCCTCCATCTCTCTTACCCTCTCCTATCCTTCATACTGAAGTTGCGTCTATATATAAACATTTATTCTCCATTCGAAGTTAGGTGCTTCGTTGTTAACCTTTCATTTTTTTTGTCACACATCATTATTAACGTTTTGTCAAATTTATGAAGTTCAATTCCTCCCTCGGATTTTTTTTGCCGTTCCCTTGAAGTTTGTTTCATTTTCGGAATCAAAAAACGTCAGCCCACAAATTTTAACAAAATATAGACCCAAACAATTTCACCAGCCAACCAAAAAATAGGTTTCAGTCTCACCCCATAATTTTTCGCCATTTACAAAGCAGTCCCAATGGGAGCCAAATTGAAACTCCACCCATTAACCCCACCCTCCCTTCACCGGTGAACTTCCCACTTGACACATGCCACCTCACTGTACCTCACCTTCACGTGGCACTCTCTCATTTGGACACCAATGCAGAAAGGACATGGTGCACCAATCTCCTCAATTGGACAGGTGCAATTAATTAGATATGGGAATTAATTCAATAATTAGAAAATTAGATAAAATTCTAATTTAAATATCCAAACATCATTATTTTTAAATCTTTAAAACGTTAAAAATTTTCTACTAGATGGTATAAAAAATGACATCAACTCTAATTCCTACTAGACCACCATCGTGCACCCCAACTCCATTTTCGCCAGCAAATTATCCTTTTTCCTGAGTCCGCTAACAATACTTTTATCTTCTCTTTTTTAAATTATTCTTTTTAATGAATTCTCTTTTTAAAATTCTTCGTCAATAATAATCCAATTCCATTAAGTATTTTGTAGAAATTACTAAAGAAAAAGGAAAGGAGAAAAAGAGCATGAATAATGTGCTGTAACTTGTATGTTGTATCACATAATACAATATTCACATATTTGTCTATTTGAATTTATTTATTTTTTATAATATAAGATTTGATTGGATTTCACCATTGTTGATAAGCACATGAAAAAAATAGTCAAGGAAAACGAGAAAAATAAGTTCAGAGTATAAAGAAAAAACACTTGTGTAGTATTTAGAATTGGGGCATAAATTTAATTTGACATTTTCATAAACCATGAAAGCAAATTATAAAAGTTGAATAACAATGAATAATAATCACACAAATAGAATATTTTAGGTTGTTCTTTTAAGCTCCTCAATTTATTTTCCTCACGAAAGACAATTCCGACAAACAATAGTGACGAAGTCAGTTTCCTTCCAAGAAGCTAGCGTCATATAAGGATGAAATTTCATTTGTATTTCATTTTTTTTTTATCCGGGTCAAAGTTAGTACTCAGTGTTGCTTGTCAAGTAATTAAGAGTTTGGAGAGATAGTATATCTCGTTTGACCACCTCATAGATGGTCTTCCTAAGTCTTCCACTGCCTTTCACCCATTGTCCATCTTTCATCTCATCCATCCTCCTGACTAGGTAATCTATCGGTCTTCTTTTCACATGTCCAAACCACCTGAGATGCGATTCTACCATCTTTTCCATAATAGGTGCTACTCCAACTTTCTCTCTTATATCTTTATTCCTTATTCTATCTAATCGCGTATGACCACTCATCCATCTCAACATCTTCATCTTTGCCACACTTAACTTATGTTCGTGTTCCCCTTTGGCCGCCCAACACTTTGTACCATAAGGCATAGCCGGTCTGATAGCAGTGCGATAGAATTTACCTTTAAGTTTTAAAGTCACTTTTTTATCACATATAAAACTAGACGCACTCCACTTTTTTGACCAACCTGCTTGGATCCTATGGTTTACATCCTGTTCAATCTCTCCATTATCTTGTATGATGCACCCATGATATTCAAAACTTTTAAATTTTTGTAGGATATTTTCTCCAATTTTCATCTCTGTATTAGGGTTTCTCCTTTGGCGGCTGAACTTACATTCTATATATTCCGTCTTGCTACGACTTATGCGCAGACTATATACTTCTAGAGCTTATCTCCATAAATCAAACTTCTTATTTAGGTCTTCCCTTGACTCTCCCATAAGGACAATATCATTGACAAAAAGCATGCACCATGGCACAGACTCTTGGATATGCTCTGTGAGTACTGAAAAGGTATGGACTTAAGGATGATCCTTGGTGTAATCTTATACCAATAGAAAATTTCTCTGTCATACCACCTTGAGTCTTCCCACTAGTTGTAACCACATCATTCATGTCTTTAATTGTACGAATAGGTATTAAGGTGCTCTTTCTAAGGTACTAAGGTGCTCTTTCTCTACTCACCTAATATCTTCTTTGACCTTAAAATCCCATTAAAAAGCTTGGTTAACCAACTGATACCTTTCTCTCCAAGGCCCTTCCAAACTTCAATCAGAATATTATTGGGTCTTACTGTCCTGCCATTTTTCATCTGTTTTAGAACCTCTTTTACCTCGAATTCTCAAATCCTTTGATAGTATTCGAAGTTTTGATCTTCTTCCCTTGTACATAACTGACCAAGGCTCGGAAGAGTCTAATGTCTTTTATTAAATAACTCGTAGAAGTAGCTCTTCTACCTTTTATTGATCTTCTCCTTTTGAGTCAAAACCTCTCCGTTTTTATCCTTTATGCACTTAACCTGATCCAAGTCTCTCGTTCTTCTTTTACGTCTCTTTGTGATTCTATATATACCTTTTTCTCCTTCCTTCGTGCCTAAAGACTGGTAGAGACTCTCATATGCTCTTGTTCTTGCTTCACTTACAGCCACTTTTGTCTCTTTTTTAGCCGCCTTATATTTTTCCTAATTATCTACATTGCGGCACAAAGACCACTCCTTATATTTTTCTTGTATACTCACATTCCACCACCAGGACTCCTTGTCTCTTAGTCCTATCCCTCTAGATTCACCAAAACATTCTTTTACTATTCTTCTAATAACTTCTGGTATCTCCCTCCACATCTTCTCCGCGCTTCCATCTCCATCCCACTTTGTCTTTTCTCCTACCCGTCTTAGGAAGCTTCTTTGTTCCTCACCTTTCATCTGCCACCTCCTCATCTTTGGATTCTTTGTATGATGTCTTTTTCTCAATTTTTGTTCAACGCAAAAATCCATGACGAGCATCCTTGACGATCGAATTTCTGCCGGTAAAGAAATTCACAAATAAATTCTCGTTGAAAGTATAGTTTCTAATCCAACAAAGAATCCTTTCGTACAAAAATTTGGTTGTCACAAGTAACAAACCCCTAGTAAAATTGATAATCAAAGTATTTAAACCTCGGTTCGTCTCTCAAAGAATCGCAGGGAAGTATGAATTATTATTGGTTATGGAAAAGTATCTTTTTGGGTTTTTGAAATAGGGAACAAGGAAATAAATTGGCAAGAAAGTAAATTAATAACTAGAAAAACTCTTGGCAAGGTATGAGAACTGGAAATCCCATCCTATTTATCATTATCAATTGTGATGAGAATTGTTTATTGCTCCCACTTAGTTAACCCTTACTAAATAAAGGAAAGTCAAGTGGACTAATCAGTTTGATTCCTCAAATCCTAGTCAACTCCTGAGGAAAGACTAGCTTTAAAGGGATCCAAATCAACCAGTAAATCCCAATTATCAATCAACAAAGGAGTTTGATAACTCAAGTGTCACCAATTACTCAATAAAAGCTAAGAATGTAAAAAGCTAGATTAAGATCATAAATATGAAATACCTCAATTTGCATTAAATAAGAAAATCAATTCTAACATGGAGTTCATAAACCAAATAGCAACACAAAGTAATCAATAAGGGAAATAGATAAAATAGAATACTAAGACAAATAAAAGTAGAAGAGAAACTAAATTAAAGGAACATTGAACCTGGAATTGAGAAGAAGAAGAAATCCTAATCCTAAACCCTAAGAGAGAGGAGAGAGCCTCTCTCTCTAGAAAAACTACATCTAAACCTAAAATTGTGTGAATGAAAGTTGTATGAATGAATTGATTGATTCCCCCACTTTGTAGCCTCTAATCTGTATTTTCTGGGCCAAAACCTGGTTCAAAAATATTCCAAATATCGCCCCTAGGATTTCTGATACGTCCAACACGCGGCTCTGTCACGCATACGCGTCGTCCACGCGTACGCATGGGTTAAATTTTTGCCAGGTCCCGCATGCGCGTAATCCATGCGTGCGCGTCATCTAACAGACTGGAAACTATGAAAAATTATATATCGTTGTGAAGCCCCAGATGTTAGCTTTCCAACGCAACTGGAACCGTCTCATATGGACCTCTGTAGCTCAAGTTATGATCGATTTAGTACCAAGAGGTCAGGCTTGACAGCTCAGCGATTCCTTCAGTTTCTTGTATTCCTTCCACTTTTGCATGCTTCCTTTCCATTCTCTAAGCCATTCCTGCCCTATAAACCCTAAAAATACTTAACAGACATATCACGGCATCTAATAGTGATAAGAGAGGATTAAACATAACAAATTTAAGACCAAAGAAGCATGTTTTCAATCATAGCATAAAGTTAGGAAGGAAAATGTAAAACCATGCAATTAGTATGAATAAGTGTGCAAAGACTTGATAAAAACCACTCAATTGAGCACAAGATAAACCATAAAATAGTGGTTTATCAATCCTATGTTGTGTTATTAAACTCTCTCCCGGAATAATTTTACAATTAATGCAAATTTTCGGTCGACTCTCATCAACAAGAAGAAGTCAATTTGAGAGCTTGTCATGCTTCTCCTATAGGTTAAAGATGTTTGTCTCTCTTTTTAAAATATGTATTTGCGATGAAAAGGTCAAAGGTTGAGGAAAAGTCCAAAATAGTTTTATCCTCGGTATTGACCACTTCGAAATCATGTCCTCCATGAATACTTCCATACCCAGTCCCAAATCTCAACCTTTTGTCACTCCGACCTTTACCGTTACCTTTTTTTGTGAACTAGCTTATTTACCCTCGTCTGTTCACGAAAATGCAGGAACTCTTGCTCATTGAACACAACACTCGAACACCGATGCAGCTGCTCTTGCTCATTTGACATTGTACGCGAGCCATACAGCGCGTTGCTTCTGGGCAATGACTTAGCTTTAGCACAATCACGTCTTTGCATGAAGAATTGACTAAGTTTTTATGTTGGCTGTCGAATGCCTAACACAACCCTCCTCCTTTATCTGGGCTTGGGATCGGCTATGTTCCACAAGTATAGCATAAGCGGAGTTAGTGATAATTATTTAATTAACTAAAATAAAAATAACAATAACATAAAATATATATTTATTATTATCATGTTAGATGTATATAAAAAATAAGTTGCCAAATCAATCATTCATATAAAATACATGTTGAAATATAAAATACATATTGAAAATGTTAAAAATAGAATTTTAAATAATATTTTAGCTACTTTAAATACAAATAAAATTTTGTAAACAAATAAATTGGAAGAATACTATTATAACGACTTTACCATGAATTGTGCTAGGCACTATCCTTAAGGATTTATTACTGTCCTCCTCTTAGGTGGAATGGTTTCAACGAAAATCCTCCAACATTATTTTTGCAACAACCCTAACTCAAAAACAAGCAAGTCCAATCCATGTGTGGTCAAGTAGACTAAAGAGTATATTATTTTATAATCTAACCATGTTAGGTGTATATAAAAAATAAGTCATCAAATCAATCATTCATATAAAATACATATCGAAATATAAAATACATATTGAAAATATTGGAAATGGATTCTCAAATAATATTTTATGATACGTGTTCAGGAGGGAAATTTTATCATTTCAGAGGCTAGAAGAATTATACTATGCCGGTCTTGGACATCAAAGAGACCAAGAGTTCGTCTCAAAAACAGTGGTGCTGAAATGGCGATAACTCATAAGGCCCACTGGGCTAAGTCAGGACAGCAATAAGCTCAATAATATTTTTCAAATTCAGTGGGAGGCATAATTTATTATTAATTTTCAAATTTTTTGGCATTTATTTTAGTTTGTCTTGTTGTTAGAGTTTGTTAGAAGATTTGATTTACTTTTGATTTGTTTAGTAGTATTTTTAGGGATTTTAAAATTAAATCAAATATGATCTAATCTAATAAGATCAAATCTGATTTAAATTAGTTATCATATTTTTAGGATTCAAAATTTAAATCAAATTTGATCTAATCCAACAAGATCAAATCTGATTTAAGTTAAGTTATCTTATCTTATCTTTTAGTTAATTTATTAGGGGCCTATTTAAACACCTTTGGTGAGACAATATACACAATTTTTTATGAATAAAATTTTTAGTTGCTTTATGCACGATTTTTTTAGTGTGATTAAGTAAGGTAAGTGATTTGCTTCGCTTGTTAAATGAACAAGATTGATGGATCCAACACTAAGGTAATTCTGTGTGGTGGTCTCTTTCAATTTCATCCCTCTGATCTAGGTTGTCAAGGACAGGTTCTTTGAAGGTCTAGTAGAAAATTTCTTCCGGTGACCTAAGTTGCTAAGAACAGATTTCTTAGAGGTCTAGTAAAAAAAATTCTTATCTACCTTTTTATATTTTCATTGTGTCTTTTCTGTTGCGTCTTTTCTCCATCTTTTTCTTATCCTTTTATCCTTCGCTTTAATTTTTTCTTATCATCTAGTATCAGTTACAGGTCGTAAGTAAATTCTTCTTTATCTACATATTCCATGGGTCATGTTTAGTCTCTTTATTTTGTTCTCTTTAATTTCTGCAAATTCACTTTAGAGTCCACAAAAACAAAAAAAAAAAAACAAGAGAGTCGCAAAAAAAAGATTGAGTATTACGATAGCGATGATGAAGGAATCTCATATGTGAAAAAGGATTTTCGGTTACAAATTCCTGCATTTAAAGGGAGGAATGATCCTGAAACTTATTTCGGATGGGAAAGGAAGGTAGAGACAATTTTTGCAAATTGCATCCTTTCAGAGAAAAAGAAGGTTCGACTGGTACAAGCCAATTTTTTTTATGATGCCCGTATATGATGGAGTGAATTAGGAAGATCTAGAAGACGGCATGGAAAAAGCCCAATTTGCAGCTGGGACAAGATGAAGAAAATCATAAAGAACCAGTTTTTGTCATCATCATACCACATGAGGAGTCAGGTTGTGCCATCATCATACCACAATGAACTTTTAAAAAAATTTTGTAAGTTGCAACAAAGTTCATAATCAATGATGGAGTACAGGAAGGAATTTCTATATTTGATGGACAAGGCTAATATTAAAAGGAGTCATGAGGTTCTTATGGAACGATTTTTGTTTGGATTACGCGAAGAACTTGCAGATAAAGTCCAACGTTACCATTACGCAACCATGGAGGATCTAGTCAAATTGACCATTGACATGGAGCAGATGCAATAAATTATAGCAACTTGGGGTTCCAAAAGAGCAAAATTTGAGGATCAGACAAAAGTCAAAGTTCTCGATTTCAAGAAGGATATTATAGATCAACATAAGAAGATGATTTCTTCTACGCCTATCTTTCATTATTTTTCAAAGCTAGAGATGGAAGAATTTGTTGAGTATGCTGTAGAGGGTGATGTATAATTGAAGGATCCAAAAGTACAGAATTTCTCAAGTGGGTTCTTAGGATGTGAGAAATTTAAAATTCCAGAGAGAAAAGAAATAGAGAAAGAAAGTGAGTGTTTGAATGAAAAGGATCAATGTTTAATTAAAAGTGAGAGTTTTGAGAGAAAAAATGAGAATAGTGAGAGAAAGGAGTCAATGAGCGACAAAAAAAACTAAGAGCAATAAACACACTTGTAAGAGAGATCCAGAAAGTTCTAGCTTAGACAAGAGTGCCTTAGTATCATTGAATTTTACGGAGTCTTTAGTTTCTCATATATCTAACCATGAAATTCCTAGTATTTTTGTAACACCCTCACTATCAGAATGTCATGCTTCCGGCTGCGCCATTATAATAGCTCAGACATTACGATGACTCTAAATATATTTAATACTAAGATAGGAGCCTGGCTAAAACTTAAAAACACATAATCTTTCAAAAATACTTTTTTGTGAAAACAAATATAA
>NC_029787.2:111398991-111399903 GCF_000816755.2 Arachis ipaensis
AATACAATACTTTAGAATTATATATATATATATATATATATATATATATATATATACATAACAATAACTTACAAATATACATATCACAAATTCCTATCCCTCTTATAAAATTAGTAAAGAATAAGGCAAGGGAAAAACATAATATCTAAAACAATACAATACATCATATAAACAGAAACGAAATAAAATCTTCATGACTTCTTCGCCCATATCCTGAAAAGGAAACACCTGTAGGAGAGTGAGAACATAGTCCTCGAAAGGGTTCTCACTATAGGGTTACAGAATTGCTATAATGAGATACGTAAAATAAATCTATTTTCAGAGTACAGTGACCGTTGTTCGCCTTATGTATCGTTTCAAAAACCAAAGGTTTACATTCAAAAATCCGAAATCCTTTTTAAAAGAGAAATCTATTTATTCTTCAAAACCCAAAACCTTTTGTATCAAATATTAAAAGTTTTCCTAGACAGTATGAATGACCACGATGTTCCAAGTATAGGTTCATTAAGTCTATACTAAACCAGTTTGATTTTTCATACTTTACTAAACCAAAAACTCAAACCAATCATGGCCTCCGACCCATCACATAATCAATCTCGGCCTCAGGCCCAAACAACTCAAACAACATCCAATCACCACAATCTAACCAATTTCAGTTACAAACACAAGCAGAGAGATTCAAACACAAACAAAGCAGTTACATCAAGTATAACAATTAGCAGTTAAACATAATTATTCACATAGGCAAACCAATTACAATATGCACACCCAAAGAATGTCACATAGATGCATATGATGAATGTCTAACCTATTGGCTCGTGATATCACTTGTCAGTTCAAAATGCCAATCCGACACATCCCCGGGATGTTGCCTTTCTACCATGACCAGGGATATAGTGCCCTGCTCACTCT
>NC_029787.2:111400588-111402530 GCF_000816755.2 Arachis ipaensis
ATGATAGTCATAAGATCTCTAGTTGTAGCCCGCGGAGTTTAGGCCGACTAGCGACATATATCAAACGATACAAAGTTTTTGAGTTAAAACAGCATATATAACTTATCTCCCAAAGTCAAGCTCTATGGCAACAAAGATATAAAAGTGAGAGAGAGTCTATAACAAAATATCCAAAATACACAAAAGAGATATCAAGAGAGATCCTCCGCTCTGTCACCATTAGCAACTCACCGAGGTGGGTTACGACCTGCATCTGAAAAATAACAACAACATATGGTATGAGAACCGGAGGTTCTCAGTATGGTAACAATACCCAATATATAAGATATAAGGTTCCGGGACGCCAGAGGCAATTCTAAAACTTCACATCAAACCTAAGATTCAAACTTAAAGCAATGCTAAATTTAAAATCATAATCTTAAAACCATAATGAAACAGGATAATCTAACTTAGGAAATTTCTAACTAAACTAACACTGTTGTTCCATAGTCTTCACCAGCCAAACCTCTAAGCGATTCTATCGCCACCTCCCACCGATCCTCCTCAACGCCAGTAAAACACATATAATGCAAACAAGTAAAGTACAAATAGTATACATATATGGCAGGTAAATCAACTAGCATTTAGACATGTTATTCAAATAGGCATAACTCAAGTAATCAAAGCAAGCAAACATGTAAAAGATGCATATAATGAATGTCTATTCTATTTGGCTCGTGATATCACTTGTCGGTTCAAAATGCCAATCCAACACATCCCTGGGATGTTGCCTTTCTGCCACGACTAGGGTTATAATGCCTTGCTCAGTATTTCTAGTGCCCAACACTTTATCTTGTGCCCCGTGAGTTATAGTGCCTAGCACACTCTTTTGGGTTAGAGTGATCGAGTTCACTTTGGCAGCAGAAAAGTTATGTGAGCGGGAGACTGCCACATCCCTCACATCTCAACGTATGCGACCTCGACCCTCGACCCCTACGCTGGCACCGCTACCTCGACAAGCAGGAGACTGCCACAGCCCTTACCCGGGGCGCATAGCGACTTACCACAATAATATCTGTGATCGAGTTCACTTTGGCAGCAGAAAAGTTATGTGAGCGGGAGACTGCCACATCCCTCACATCTCAACGTATGCGGGAGACTACCTCGACCCCTACGCTGGCACCGCTACCTCGACAAGCAGGAGACTGCCACAGCCCTTACCCGGGGCGCATAGCGACTTACCAACAATCTCAATAATATCCACAATCAATCAGGTTTAAAATCTTATTTTTGAAAAATCATTTTCTACGAATCAAATTCATTTTCAAACTTTAAAGAATTAATTCAGCAACCACCAATTTAGCAAAAATCAGTCAACAATCAAATCAAACAACAATCATATTCATCCAAAACAGCCAGATAATACATAAGACTTATACAATCACTAAAAAGTATATAATTCTCACATTAATATCTATTTATAACAATTTCAAACTATAAAATAAACTTTTTAGAAAAACCCTACCTCGACAAGTCAGAACCATAGACCAAACACGTCAACGAAACTCTTTTCTCTCAGCCCGAAATCAACGGCAACCAAAACATCAGCCCCTAACCATTTTCGCAACAACCACAACAACTTAGAAGCGACATGCAGCAATCAGAACTCGAACCTATGTTACCAAACCTCAGAGTTTTTAACCAAACATAATAGAATACTGACTAAAGGGTTTTTCAAAACATAATTACTTACTGAAATAACAAAACGAAGCAGCCGTGACTTCGAATCGACCTGGCAGTAGCTCCGATAATAACCCGAAGTGACAACGGCGAGCAAAAACCCCAGTGACGGTGACGGCAGCGGGGTTTCCTTGCGGCGCGGTTGGATTCTCCTCCGGCAGCGACTTCTCTTCCACGTTCACTCGCTCACTCGCGTATCCTCTTTCTCAGTGGCCCTGCTCGA
>NC_029787.2:111403302-111425082 GCF_000816755.2 Arachis ipaensis
GATCATGAGCTTGATGGTGGCACACGATGACGACGCTGCGACGACCGCGGCGAGCTAGGCGCGGGCTGAGCGGCAACGGATCTTCGAGCCCTCCTCAGCGCTGCTCTTTCTCTTAACAAACAGTGGCGGCAGTGACGTGGAGATTCGGTGGTGAGGCGTGGCGGCGATGCTCTTCATCCCTCCTCTTCTCTCCTTCCTTCCCGTTCTCCTTCTCTTCCCTTTGCTCTTCCCCATTCTCTCTTCTCCCTTTCTTTCTTTCTTTATTTTTCTTTTGCTTCAGCGTGCGTGAGTGTGGTAAGGGGGAAAGGGTAGGGTGGGTAACGGCGGGTGTGGGGGGGTAGTGAGGGGTGCGTGCGTGTGTGTTCCAAAATTAGGGTTTTGGGTAAAAATTAGGTATAAGGGTATTTTGGTAATTTCAAATAAAAATAGGGATAATATAGTAATTAGAAATAAATTTTAATCCAACGATAATTATGTATAAAAATACTATTTGTTCTTCAATTTTACAAATTATCTTCAATTAAAAGCTCAAATCCAAGAATTAGAGAGAATATAATTAATTTTCTTTATTTTCCAAAACATAAGTATTAAATTTTAAAATATTAATTATTTAACCCAAATCATATAAAATTCTTATTATTTTATAACTACCAACTTTACAATTTAGACATAGAAAATAATTCAATAATTATAAAATGGGATTAATCTTAATTTATTTCAAATTCAATTAATCAAAACTTGCTTTAAATATTATTTAATAAAGTAATTTCTAAAATTAAAGCTACAAATAAATAATTAAATTTGAAATTAGTTTATAATAAACTTTTTCAAAAGTTTTAGGTCTTACAATTTTTATATCAACTTTTTCAGGTTTTGTAAATTTACTAATCAATTATGGTGGCATTAATATGGATAAAAAGGAATAAAGACAACAAATTACAAACTTTGGACAAGATGGTGAAAGTATGGTTGGAAAGATTAAACTTAGACACATGAGGGTCATAGATTCGAAGACGAATCTTTTTGAAGAGGGAGATGATGATACGTGTTCAGGAGGACATTTTTATCATTTTAGAGACTAGAAGAATTATACTATGCCGGTCTTGGACATTAAGGAGGCCAATAGTTCGTCTCAAAAACAGTGGTGCTGAAATGGCGACAACTCATAAGGCCCATTGAGCTAAGTCAGGACAGCAAGAAGCTAATAATGCTTTTCAAATTCAGTAAGAGGCATAATTTATTATTAATTTTCGAATTTTTTGGCATTTATTTTAGTTTATCTTGTTGTTAGAGTTTGTTGGAAGATTTGATTTACTTCTAATTTACTTAATAGTATTTTTAGAAATTTTAAATTTAAATCAAATCAGATCTAATCTAACAAGATCAAATATGATTTAAATTAGTTATCATATCTTTAGGATTTTAAATTTAAATCAAATCTGATCTAATCTAATAAGATCAAATCTTATTTAAATGAAGTTATCTAAACACTTTTTGTGAGACAATTTACACAACTTTTGATGAGTAAAATTTTCAGCTGCTGTATGCACATTTTTTAGTGTGATTAAGAGAGGTGAGTGATTTGCTTTACTTGTTGCATGAAAACGATTGATGGATCCAACATTAAGGTGATTCTGCATGGTGGTCTCTTTCAATTTTCATCCCTCTAATCTAGGTTGTCAAGGACAGGTTCTTTGAAGTTCTAGTAGGGAATTCCTTCCAGTGATCTAGGTTGATAAGAACAGGTTTCTTAGAGGTCTAGTAGAAAAAAATTTATCTATCCTTTTATGTTTCCTTTGTGTCTTTTCTGTTGCATCTTTTCTCCATCTTTATCCATTTATCCTTCGTTCTAATTTTTTTTTATCATTTTAGTTAGTTTAAATTTAAATAAAATTTTGTAGACAAATAATCTAAAAGAATATTATTAGAACGACTTTACCAGAAATTGTGCTAAGCACTATCCTTAAGGATCTATTAACGCTCTCTCTTTAGGTGGAATGGTTTCGATGAAAATCCTCCAATGATATTTTTGCAACAGCTAAAGAACAAACAAGTCCAATCCATGTATGAGAATCCAAGTAGACCTTAGACAACAACTCATCCCAACTTTCTCGGTACTAGGCAAAGACTCTCGCTTGGAGTATGAGAGTTTTCACTTGATTTGCTTCAACTGCGAGAGATATGGCCATCGGAAGGATGAGTGCCTAGACATGAAGATGTCCACAGTTAGTTCTATCGCTGATCCAAAACTTGCTCCTTCTGCCTTGCCGGATTGTTCCATCGGAGAACCACCATAACAACTGAAATCTAGTGCAGACCAAAGGGAACAACAGTCAAAAGAAGTTTTTATGGAAAGCGATTTTCAAGGAGCGGGAAAGGAAAGTCAAACCTATGATAATAAAGAAAATATTTCACAAATGGCACAGATCATGGAGTCACAACAGATTTCTCCTTTCAAAAATTGGATGGTCGTTAAAAGAAGTTCCAGAAGAGGAAAGCAACAGAATCAAAGAACTAAAAAAAGAAACTTCCACTGAAAATCAATCATCATGCTTTAATGTAATTTCTTATTTAGGGGAGAAAATCATTCACCATGTTGGCCACTCCCAGAAAGGAAATAATCAAGCCAACAAAGGCGAGGAAATTCCTAAAAATCGGGGCAAAAAATAGTTACTATTTAGAATTCCAAACCTAACATGCAAAAAACCAAGTTGCAAAGCTCTGTCTCAAATCAGAAAGGCGCTATATCCACTAATCAAACCAAGAGAAATGTTCTAATTAATCAAAAAAGAAAACAACAAGTAACTCTATCTAAGTCTAACTCTCATGAAACAAAAAAGCACTGGAAGAGAATCTTAATAAAAGTAGGGGTAAATAGGGAGACCATCAAGAAGATTGGAGAAGCTTTAGCTATATGCTGAATGATCAATATAAAGTGTACAAAGAGGGAGATTATATGCCTATAGCAAGTGAGGATAAGACTCTTACCTTTAGTGACATGATGAGTTCCCATGGGATGTGTAACACCCTTACTATTAACACCTCATGATCGTACTAAAAACTCAGGCATTACTTACCTCTAATCTGTTAATTCAATATTATAATTATTTAATGTTGAGCTTTCACGAATATAAACCGAATCCTTAGTTACGAAATCGAAAAGTCTTTAATTTAATTCACTTAATCATACAATTATATCCACATAATAATAGAAATATAAACTTATTCAAAACTTCCCAAATACAAGTCCTGGCCCTCTAAAAACTCAAAATGACAATTGACGAGGGGTAAAATCTTAAGTAAGCCAACAAACAGAAAATACAACATTTATATAAAGCTTGTAGATCAATTGCGGCTTCGTGCCAAAACTTCTTAAACCTGTCATTAAAAAAGAAATTCTGTAGGGGAGTGAGAACATCATCCTCGAAAGTGTTCTCAGTAGAGGGTTTAAGAATTGTTATAAGAAGATACATATAAAGAGAAGAAATAATTTCATGGCAGTGATTATCATTCGTCCTATGAATTTTTTGAAAACCAATGGTTAATCATCCAAAAACCTTTTTCAAAAACCAATATTTAAATATTTCAGAAAACCAAAACCTTTCTTTTCTTATAAGAAAATTTTAATCAGTTTCCTAAATAATATGAATGACCAATCTGTCACAAGCATAGGTTCATTAAGTCTTTGCTGATCCAGCTTGACTTTTCATACTTTCCTAAAACCACAATCAGAAACCAATCACAGTCCCTAGCTTGATGACGTGGCAGAAATTGGCAGATTAAGAAATTAATGTAAGAAATACGTTGCAAGTACAGTTCTTAACCAACCAAAAATCCGTTTATCAATTTAAAAGGGGTTGTCACAAAATTAGAATAAAAAATACTGGGAGTATGAATCCCAGGTCGTCTCCCAACGAGTTGCAGAAAAGAATGCAGGTTATTGGTTAGAGGTTTTTCAGGAAATTTATTTGGGCTTGAGAAACAGAAAAATTAAATAAGAAAATTTATATAATTCAAATAAAAGTCTTGACCGGGAGTAAATTAATTGGATATTCTATCCTTGTTGGATTTCTCTCAAGATCAATTGATAATTGAAGGTTGCTTCTACTTAGTTATCCTTTACCAAGTAAAGTAAAGGAAAGTCAAGTAAGTTGGAAGTCTACTATTCACAAGTTCTAATCCTTTCCCTTGGGAAGGATTAGCGTTAGTGACGAGAGAGCCAGCCAACAATAAACCCAATTACAATTTAACTCTTGAGTAATCCAACTCAAGGTTCTCCTTTTAATCACTCCCAATCAAGTTAGGGTACTACTCCATTATCATGAATGTAAACTTCACAAAATTGAAGAGGGAAATAAAGAAAGACATGATGATTAATAATAAAAGAAAGATCAATTAAAAAAAAAATGGTTCTTCTATGAATAAATTATAAAAATAATCCAATTGTAACTCTGAACAAATTAAGAATATGAAAGAGTAAGTGACAAGTAAGGAAACAAACTAGAATGATGAAGTCTTGGCGGAGGTAATAACTCTTCTCAATATCCCAATCCAAAAAGCAATAAAGCGAAATTCTAAGAACTATGAATGTGTAGAGAGAAAACCTAGAGGAGGAGTAAAATCAGATCTAAAACTCAAAAACTATCCTAATGTGTCGTCCTCCTTGAGTCTCTGCATGTTCCCTGGCTCTAGTCTATGTTTCTGAGCCGAAAAGTGGGTCAAAACACGGCCCAAAATCGCCCCTAGTGAATTCTGTTAATTCTGCATATCGCGCATGTCACGTGTACGTGTCGTCCATGCGTGCGCGTCATTCAGCATTTTCCCTTGCCACGCGTACGCGTCGTCCACGCGTTCGCGTCACTCCTATAGCTTCCAATCCACGTGTTCGTTTCAGGCACGCATGCGCGTCACTACAATTTCTCCATTTCGTGCGGTCGCGTGAGCCATGCATCCGCGTCGCTTCTCGCTGGTCATCTCCTTAATTTCTTGTGTTCCTTCTATTTTTGCAAGCTTCCTCTCCAATTTCCAAGTCATTCATGCCCTATAAAGCCTGAAACACTTAACACATGGATCACGGCATCGAATGGGATAAAAGAGAATTAAAGTACATAATTAAAAGTCTCTAGGAAGCAAGTTTTCAACCATGGAGTAATTTTGGGAAGGAATTGTAAATACATGCTAATCATATGAATAAATGGGTGAAGACTTGATAAAACCACACAATTAAACACAATATAAATCATAAAATAATGGTTTATCAACCTCCCCCACACTTAAATATTAGCATGTCCTCATGCTTAGTTGAAGGAGATAAAGTAAATGAGTAGGAACATGTAAAACTCATCCAATGTAATGCAACCTATATATATGAATGCAACTATATGATTCTTGTCCACTTGGTTAAAAGTAAATAAGCTCTTCAAGACAAACATAAATCAAATTCCACTAATTTAGTTTATATAGTAAGAACAGATAAAAATGCAAGAAGATAGCTCATGAAAGCAGGGAACATAGAATTTAAGCGTTGAACCCTCACTGGTAGTGTTTGTGCACTCTAGTCTCTCAAGTGTATAGGGTAATCACTCTACTCTTCTCTAATTATGCTTTCTAAATTTTGTTCTTCACCTAATCAATCAACAACATTTAATATACCAATGCAAACATCATGAGGGCTTTTTAAGGTTGTAATGGGGCTAAGGTAAGGGTAAGGGTAAATATATGGCTAAGTAAGCTTATAAATTGAATCTTTAATTAACCTAAGCCTACACCTAACATACATATACTCTATATAACTTTAGAATCATACCTAGCTACCTAAAACTTTCACTTTTGCATTACATACTCATGTACTAACTTTCTTTTAATTTTTATCACATATGCATTGATCTCTGAACTTAACTTAGCATTGGGGTAATTTTGTCCCCTTATTTATTTATTGAATATTTTTTTTAAATAAATATATATATATATATATATATATATATTAAACATGAAAATAAACATGGCTTATCAATGCACACAGATTTTTAATTTTTATAGTTTCACATGAGTAGGTACCCAAATTCCCATTATTTTATCATGACACATTCCCTTATTAACCCTTGTTCCCACAATCTTCCCATACTCAATTAACACACAATTTCTATCTTAAGCTAACCAAAGATTCAATTGGGATATTTAATTGTTTTTCCGCTTAAGGCTAGTGATGTGGTAAAATATAGAACAAATGGGATTAAAAGGCTCAAAATGGCTAACAAAGGTAATTTAAAGGGTAGGCTTATTTGGGATAAGTGAGCTAAACAATTAATGGCCTCAATCATACGTATGCATATAAATATATTAAACATTGGACATATAGGATGAAACAAAATAAGATTACAATCATAGAGAAGTAAACACACAAGAATAAAATATTTATGGTTAAATAATATAACCATGTAATTAAGCTCAAATCTTACAGTTTGTGTGTTCTTAGCTTTTTAAACTATGTTCCAAATACAACTTCAAGCAAATTTAACATAAAAGTTTTTATTTAAAATTAGTGAAATTTTTCAATTAAAAGGGTCTTAGAAGAAACTTATTATTTTCAATCAAGTAGAACATGCATGTGAATAACCCATTTCTATGCAATCTATCCTATTCTACAAAAGAAAAATTAACTAAATATCATATTTTATTGGTGTTAAGGAAGAAAAATTACCTCCGAAAGTCAGGTACTGACCGACCTCCCCACACTTAAGGCTTTGCACCGTCCTCGGTGCCATCTGTCAGGAACAAAGGGGGGTTGGTAGCAACATCTCCACCATCGGGACCGTCATGGCTCCCTGTGCTGGTAAATGAAGTGGAGTCCGAGGTGTCTGGGTCTTTGTAGTTCCCCATAAGTAGCTCCTTGAGGTATGTGAATTGGCGCTTGTTTCGATGCTCTCTTAACTTTTCTTTGTGTTCCTGCCGATCCAACCTTTCGAGTATCTGATGGAGCAGTTGGTTTGTTGTAGGTGCTTGTGGTGCTGGTGGAGGAATATCTTCAGCCGGTTCTGTAGGCTGGCTTGTAGTGGCTGCTAGTGGTCTGATATATTTTCCGTTAGGGACGTACTGATCATCCTTGGAAGTATGGCTTTGGTGTCCCCAGCTCTGTTGGAGGCTCCGGCTACCGAGACGAGGTCTAAAACTAAGGCGGGAAAAGGTAGGTTGCCCGCGATTTGTACGTGTCCTATTGAATTCCGGATGTGTCTTGGTAAGTTCAAGTGCTGGTCTATAAGGATACACCAGAGTAAAACAGTCATGTCTGCAGTGAAGGAGGACTCGTGAGTGCTCGAAAAGACATAATGGGACATGATCTATGCCCATACTCGAGCTTCCAAGGTAAGTGCTGAAGTCGATATGCCCTTAGGTCGGGAACAATGGTATCTGTAGATCCATCTGCTGCCAGGTTATGTGATAACTCTGAGAACGACGTCCCAGTAAAATTGATATGTCTGGCGCTTGACGAAGGCTTCTTGGAATGCATCCAATCCTTCTGGAGCAGGGGGAAGATCTAAAGCTTGTTGAATGGCCTCTTCAGTTATGGGGACTTGCTACTGACGGACATAGACAGACTGCATGGTTGGCATGTAAAAGATGGAGTAGAATTCTACTACCCATGAGAGATTAACCTGCCGTGGCTGTCTCTGTAGGAATCTTCATTGTCTTTGTTCAATTTGCGGCTCAACAAAGTTAGCAATGTTGGTTAGGAGGATAAGAAGGTATTCATTATTGTAATTCCTCTCTGCCAAGATGGGGAACATCTTCTCACAGTAGCGGTTAGGAAACCGTGCAGTGTCCTTTGCTGGGAAGGCTCTTTCTTTTTCATCGACCTTGATGATCCTCTTGATTCTTTTTGTTGAGGGTTTTACTGCTGTTGAAGATGGCTCTGCCACTAATGCTCTTTTTGTTCCTCTCCTTGCTGGTGGTTTGGGAGTAGATTTTCTCCTTTTCTTTCTTGGTGGCCATTCTGAAAAAGGAAAAAGAAAGGAACTTTTGTAAAATTATGGGTTAGAGCAAGAAAGAGAACAGGATATGTGATAATCAATGCACGGTAAATAATGATGACGTTAACACATGGTCATGACTACATGTGATAGATCATTCATGGTAATATAGCAAGTGCATGTGAAGGCAATTGAATGCAAGATGTTTATTGGCATGCCGGCAAGGGCATGAGTAGCATAGATCAAGCATACAATGTCCAAGTTAGATTACCATATAATTCAAACTAACAATCTGTTTGTAATTACAATAATATTTTAATCAATAAAATATAAAAGGGATTTTGTGAAAAAACTGGCATTAAGGTAGTAGGATAACGTAAAAGTATTGCATGATGCCATACGGGCTTTTTTACAAACACATATCATGCATGGTGAATATGTTTTTGAAAATATAGAATAGAACATGCAAGTACCCCTTTAAAAGGTAATATTAATTGTCAAACAGATCCTATGATAATCCACAAGCAAAATATAGAAACTAAAGACCGAAATAAATTTCCAACACCAATTAAAAGGAGTAAAAAGAAAGAAAGAAAAAGAAAAAGAAAATATAGATAAAGAAAGAAAAAGAAGAAGAAAACATGATAGTAATAGGAAGAATAATGGAAAAGTAAAGAGAGGGAGAAGAAATAAAAACTTTGATAATGGTGGTGAAAAAGAAGGGAGGAGAAAGTAAGAAAGAAGTAAGAAGGAAGAAGGAAGAAGAAAGAAATAAGAAAGGTTAAGGAAAAATAAGGATTTGGAGAAGAAAAGATAAGATATTTTGGCTGATCTGGATATTCTGTGCGCCGCATGTGACGCGGACGCGTGGGTCACGCGTTCGCGCGGTTGCCGCAATTGCTAAATGACGCGGACGCGTACGTCACGCGGTCCCGTGAGTTGAATGGTGCGATTGGCACGAGAGCAGCCTCGTGTTCGCGCAACTCTCTGTTCGAAACTCTTTTTGCCAAATTTGGGGGTGACGCGGTCGCGTGGTTGACACAATCGCGTGAGTGGCTATTCGTTGAAAAATGACGCGGACGCGTGGGGCACACGTTTGCGTGAGTGGGCTTTTGCTTCCAGCATGGGTCCAGCCACATTCCAGCCCAACTTACTGCCTTACACCCTGTTACGTCGATTTCACAGAGCCACGCGTTCGGTGGGTGATGCGGACGCGTAGGGAGGCTAGTTCGCAAACGACGCGAACGCGTCAGCGATGCGGTCGCGTGGACATATTTGTGCCTAAGGCAAGTCTCCAGCCACGCTTTCACGGGACTCTCTGTTCAATATGCTTTTCTTCCTTATGCACCTGTGACGCGGACGCGTCAGCGACGCTGTCGCGTCGCGTGCGTATTTTTTTTTAAATAAAAATATGCAGAATGCTCATGCGAACTATATGCAGCTATATGCAGAGATGATGAGAAGAGTTATAAAGAAAAATTAAAGTAAAAATAAAACTAAGAATGAAATGGAACGATCATACCATGGTGGGTTGTCTCCCACCTAGCACTTTGCTTTAACGTCCTTAAGTTGGACGCTCCACTAGTTCAGTCTACTGCTGTTGGTGGATCCTCCAAGAGGAAGATCTCTAGCTCCTTGTTTTTCTTCACCTTCTCATCATGATATAGCTTTAAGCGATGTCCATTGACTTTGATGAATTCAGAGCTTGAAGAATGACTCAGGTGAAAAACTCCGTATGGCTCAGCCTTCTCTACTCTATAGGGACCTTCCCATCTTGATCTCAACTTGCCTAGCATGAGCCTCAGTTTGGAGTTGTAAAGGATGATTAAGTCCCCAGGTTGGAACTCTCTCCTCTTGATGTGCTTATCATGCACAGCCTTCATCTTCTCCTTGTACAGCCTGGAATTCTCATAAGCTTCCAGGCGAAGGCTTTCTAATTCCTACAGTTGCAACTTCCTTTTAGCTCTGGCTTTCTCAAGTCCCATGTTGCATTCTTTCACTGCCCAGAAGGCTTTGTGCTCTACCTCAACTGGGAGGTGACAGGCCTTTCCATAAACTAAGCGGAAGGGACTCATCCCAATGGGTGTCTTGTATGTTGTTCTGTATGCCCAAAGTGCATCTTGTAGCCTGGTGCTCCAGTCTCTTCTATGAGGTTTGACTATTTTCTGCAATATACGCTTTATTTCTCTATTAGACACCTCGGCTTGCCCATTGGTCTGGGGATGGTAGGCTGTTGCTACTTTATGAATTATCCCATGCTTTTTCAATAATCTTGTTAGTCTCTTGTTACAAAAGTGGGTTCTTGATCGCTCACGATTGCTCGTGGTGATCCAAAGTGACAGATAATATGGTTTCTAACAAAAGAAACAACAGTGTTAGCATCATCAGTGCGTGTAGGAATTGCTTCCACCCATTTAGAAACGTAATCTACAGCTAACAGTATATAAAAGTAACCATTAGAATTTGGAATGGACCCATGAAGTCAATGCCCCAAACATCAAAAATTTCACAGAAAAGCATAATCTGTTGAGGCATCTCATCCCTCTTGGATATATTACCAAACCTTTGGCAAGGGGAACAAGATTTACAAAATTTAGCAGCGTCTTTAAAAAGAGTAGGCCACTAGAATCCACAGTCTAGAATTTTTCTAGCTATTCTTTGAGGGCCAAAATGTCCTCCACTCTCAAATGAGTGGCAGGCCTCTAAAATGGACTGAAATTCTGATTGAGGCACACACCGTCTAATTACCTAGTCAGCACCACACCTCCATAAATATGGATCATCCCATATATAATATTTGGACTCACTTTTCACCTTGTTTCTTTGATGCTTAGTAAAATTTGGAGGAAAGGTGTGGCTAACAAGATAGTTAGCTACAGGTGCATACCAAGGGACTACTTCAGATACTGCTTGTAGGTTATCAAATGGAAAATTATCATCTATAGAAGTGGAGTCATCTTTAATGTACTCAAGGCGACTCAAATGGTCTGCCACTAGATTCTGGTTACCACTCCTATCCTTGATTTCTAAATCAAATTCTTGCAGTAGTAGTATCCAACGTATAAGCCTTAGTTTGGACTCCTTTTTAGCTAATAAATATTTTAGAGCTACATGGTCTGAGTACACTATTACTTTGGTACCAAGTAAATAGGCTCAGAATTTATCCAGAGCAAAAACAATAGCAAGAAGCTCTTTTTCAGTAGTAGTGTAATTAGACTGAGCAGCGTCTAAAGTCTTAGACGCATAAGCAATTACAAAAGGATGCTTACCTTCGCGCTGAGCCAGCGCCGCTCCTACTGCATGGTTGGAGGCATCACACATAATTTCAAATGG
Organism: Arachis ipaensis; assembly: GCF_000816755.2. NCBI lineage: Eukaryota > Viridiplantae > Streptophyta > Magnoliopsida > Fabales > Fabaceae > Arachis > Arachis ipaensis. The sequence continues at coordinate 111,414,603 of NC_029787.2, forward strand.
CTAGCTCCAGTCTGGTCCTCTCACAATTGGAGCTTGAGTCAAGGCGGTCTTCAGCTTGTCAAAAGCTTGCTTACAATCATCACTGAACTCAAACTCAATATCTTTCTGTAGCAATTTGGATAAAGGCAATGCTACTTTACTGAAGTCCTTAATAAATCTCCTGTAAAAACCTGCATGGCCAAGGAACGAACGGACTTCCCTCACGGAGGAGGGGTAAGGTAAACTGGAAATAACGTCCACCTTTGCTGGATCTACAGAAATGCCAGTATTAGACACAACATGTCCTAGTACAATCCCTTATTTTACCATAAAGTGACATTTTTCAAAATTCAATACAAGATTCGTACTAACACATCTATCTAACACTCTAGATAAACTATCCAAGCAAAGGCTAAATGAATCACCATATACGCTAAAATCATCCATAAAAACCTCCATACAGTTCTCAATAAGGTCAGAGAAAAGACTCATCATGCATCTTTGGAACGTAGCGGGTGCATTGCATAAGCCAAAGGGCATTCTCTTATAAGCATAAGTTCCAAAAGGACATGTAAAAGTAGTCTTTTCCTGATCTTCAGGAGCTATATGAATTTGAAAATAACCTATATAACCATCTAAAAAGCAATAATGAGATTTACCAGATAGGCGATCAAGCATTTGATCAATGAATGGCAAGGGGTAATGATCCTTGCGAGTGGCTTGGTTGAAACGCCTATAGTTAATACAAACTCTCCATGAGTTCTGCACTCTATTTGTCAGAAGCTCTCCATGCTCATTCCTTATTGTTGTGACTCCAGACTTCTTGGGCACCACTTGTACTGGACTGACCCATTCGCTATCTGAGATGGGGTAAATGATATCTGCTTCAAGTAGCCTAGTCACTTCTTTCTTGACAACTTCTAAGATGGTGGGATTCAATCTTCTTTGAGGTTGACGGACAGGCTTTGCTCCCTCTTCTAAGAATATTCTATGCTAACAAACTTGAGGGTTGATGCCTACTATATCCGCCAGGCTCCATCCAATTGCTTTCTTATGTTTTCTCAGCACACTGAGTAGCTGTTCTTCTTGTTGAGAGGTGAGTTCCCTTGCAATGATAACTGGAAACTTCTGCTTGTCCTCAAGGTAAGCATACTTGAAGTGCGGAGGGAGGGGCTTTAATTCTAATTTCTGCTCATAGCCAGGCTCTGGGTCATCCGGAGCTGGTGATAATGGCAAAGTGCTCTCGTTGTCTTCAGAAAATGTCCCCATACTTGGACCTTGCCCTATGTACTTCTCTTCTAATTCTTCCTGGTGAACTTCAACTATAGTTTCATCAATAATGTTGCATTGGGAGATAGAATGATCTTCCGGAGGATGCTTTATAGCTTCATTTAAACTAAACTTCACTATTCTGCCATCTATCTCAAAGGAGTAAGTTCCTGAGAATGCATCCAGCTTGAACTTTAAAGTCTTCAGGAATGGTCTTCCAAGTAGGATTGATGATGGCCTTCCTGAGTCATTAGAGGGCATTTCCAAGATATAGAAGTCAATGGGAAATATGAGCCCCTTAATGCTCACTAATACATCTTCAGCAATTCCAACCACTGTAATAATGCTTTTATCTGCTAACACAAAACGAGCTGCCGACCTTTTTAAGGGAGGGAGCCTCAAGGTATCATATATAGATAAAGGCATTATACTAACACACGCTCCTAAATCACATATACAGTCAGAAAATATCACACCTCCAATGGTACGGTTAACCATACATGGACCTGGATCACTACATTTTTCAGGTATACCTCCCATTAAAGCAGATATAGAGCTACCTAAAGGAATATTTTCTAATTTATTAATTTTATCTTTATGTATACATAAATCCTTTAGAAACTTCGCATATTTAGATACTTGTTGAATAACATCAAAAAGGGGAACAGTTACCTCAACCTTTTTTAATATTTCTACCATTTTGGGATCAAGTTCCATCTGCTTCCTAGGCTTCCTTGCGAGTTGTGGAAAGGGGATAAGACGGGCATTTTCTGCGGCGTCTGCATCCTTCGGTGCTTCTTTCTGTGGTTGAGCTTCTTCTTCTTCAACTATGTCCTGTACGTCCTCTTCCTCTTCAGCATCTTCTAACTCCACCACCTCTTCAGCTGGGGCGTGTTCTGGTGGGTTTGGCTCCTCCTGATTCCTCTCTTGCAGCGTGGTTCCAGACCTTAGGGTGATGGCATTGATGCCACCCTTTGGATTAGAAAAGGGTTGAGAAGGAATTCCACTGGAACTTGCATGTTGAGTGTTAGAAGTATTGGATGATCCCATCTGAAAGATGAGAGCTTGTATAGCGGATGTTAGACCGTTAAGTAAACTTTCCATGCTCTTTTGTCCTTGTGCAAGGGATTGAAGCATCTCGTCATTAGGAGAGGAATTAAAATAAGTGATCTAAGGAACTTGTTGGTTGTGCTGTGGTCCTTGGGATTGCCTTAAGTGAGGTGCTCTCTAGTGCTGGTTCTGGTTCTACTGCCTGTTGTTGTTATTATTCCACCTCTAATTTCTCTGATTGTCTTTGCCTCCTCTGTTATAGTTGTCCCTCCAGTCATGGTTGGAGTTGTCTTGCCAACTCTGGTTATAGTTCCCACTTTGGTTGTAGTTGCTGCCTTGTTGATTGTATCCTTGATTCGGGCGGTCATAAAAGTTATGAGTGGCTGCTACAGTATTGTCTTCCTGTTGGAGTTGCGGACATTCATCAGTATAATAACTATAATTAGCACAAATTTTGCACACTCTCTGTGGGACTAACTGTTGACTTTGCTGTGGTGGGACAGGTTGAGCTTGTTGTTGACTTAACTGCATCTGTTTCAGTAGGTTGGTCATCTCACATATACTCTGGGTCAGGGAAGTAGTCTCACTACTAGAGGTAACCTCGTTAACAGCTTTGGGATGGCTGCGCCTCTGTCTGTGATTCCTAGTGGATTCAGCTAAGTTGCTGATCAGCTGCCATGCTTCATTTGTGGTTTGGTACTTTTTCAAAGAACCATTACTGGAACCTTCCAGTGTAGTCTTATCCTGGGGCTTCATGCCTTGTGTGAAGTAGCTGATCAATACTAGTTTATCAATCATGTGATGGGGACATGCATCCAAGAGATTGTTGAAGCGCTCCCAATATTCGTAGAGAGTCTCGCATTCGCCTTGAATAATCATGGAAATCTCTTTTCCCAATCTATCAGTAACCTCAGCCGGAAAGTATTTTTCCAAAAACTCTCTTCTAAGCGTATCCCAGTTAGTAACAGTCGCTTGCGGCTGAGCGTAGTACCACTCTCTCGCCTTTCCCTCAAGAGAAAATGGGAAAGTGATTAACAAAATAGAAGTTTCATCTGCACCATGACGCCTAACAGTAGAACAGGCTGTCTGGAAGTTCCTAAGGTGCTTGATAGGCTCCTGAGCGGGTAAGCCATGAAACTTGGGCAACAAGTTGATAAGTGCAGTTTTCAGTTCGAAATCTACAGCCACAGTTGGGTGATGCACTTGAAACGGCTTCAAGGTGAAGTCTAGGGCTCCTGCCTCCTGGAGAGTAACTCTCCTAGGTGCTGCCATGTTACCTGCACGTGAATTAACTAAAGTAGTAGTAAATGAGCCTGTCTCGCTCTCAGATGGCGGTTCAGATTCGTCCTCAGATGAGACTGGTAAATTGATAACAATCACTTCACCACCCTCAGAGGCTAACCGACGTCTAGTCCGTCTAATATGTGAAAGAGTTCTTTCAATTTCAGGATCAAATGGGACTAAACTCGGATCAGGCAACGAACGCGTCATTCCACGAGAGAAATATATAGCTCATGGTAATAAAAAAAATAAAATAAAATGCAAATAAATAAATTCCAATAAATAAATTAGCACACTATTGCAACTCCCCGGCAACGGCGCCAAAAATTGACGTGGCAGAAATTGGCAGATTAAGAAATTAATGTAAGAAATACGTTGCAAGTACAGTTCTTAACCAACCAAAAATCCGTTTATCAATTTAAAAAGGGTTGTCACAAAATTAGAATAACAAATACTGGGAGTATGAGTCCCAGGTCGTCTCCCAACGAGTTGCAGGAAAGAATGCAGGTTATTGGTTAGAGGTTTTTCAGGAAATTTATTTGGGCTTGAGAAACAAAAAAAAATTAAATAAGAAAATTTATATAATTCAAATAAAAGTCTTAACCAGGAGTAGATTAATTGGAAGTTCTATCCTTGTTGGATTTCTCTCAAGATCAATTGATAATTGAAGGTTGCTTCTACTTAGTTATCCTTTACCAAGTGAAGTAAAGGAAAGTCAAGTAAGTTGGAAGTCTACTTCTATTCACAAGTTCTAATCCTCTCCCTTGGGAAGGATTAGCGTTAGTGACTAGAGAGCCAACCAACAATAAACCCAATTACAATTTAACTCTTGAGTAATCCAACTCAAGGTTCTCCTTTTAATCACTCCCAATCAAGTTAGGGTACTACTCCATTATCATGAATGTAAACTTCACAAAATTGAAGAGAGAAATAAAGAAAGACATGATGATTAATAATAAAGAAAGATCAATTAAAATAAAAATGGTTCTTGTATGAATAAATTATAAAAATAATCCAATTGTAACTCTGAACAAATTAAGGATATGAAAGAGTAAGTGACAAGTAAGGAAATAAACTAGAATGATGAAGTCTTGGCGGAGGTAATAACTCTTCTCAATATCCCAATCCAAAAAGCAATAAAGCAAAATTCTAAGAATTATGAATGTGTAGAGAGAAAACCTAGAGGAGGAGTAAAATCAGATCTAAAACTCAAAAACTATCCTAATGTGTCGTCCTCCTTGAGTCTCTGCATGTTCCCTGGCTCTAGTCTATATTTCTGAGCCAAAAACTGGGTCAAAACACGGCCCAAAATCGCCCCCAGCAAATTCTGTTAATTCTACAGATCGTGCATGTCACGCGTACGCGTCGTCCACGCGTGCGCGTCATTCAGCGTTTTCCCTTGCCACGCGTACGCATCATCCACGCGTTCGCGTCACTCGTGCAGCTTCCAATCCACGCGTTCGTTTCAGGCACACGAGCGCGTCACTACAATTTCTCCATTTCACGCGGTCGCGTGAGCCATGCGTCCGCATCGCTTCTCGCTGGTCATCTCCTTAATTTCTTGTGTTCCTTCCATTTTTGCAAGCTTCCTCTCCAATTTCCAAGTCATTCATGCCCTATAAAGCCTGAAACACTTAACACATGGATCACGGCATCGAATGGGATAAAGGAGAATTAAAATACATAATTAAAAGTCTCTAGGAAGCAAGTTTTCAACCATGGAGTAATTTTGGGAAGGAATTGTAATTACATGCTAATCATATGAATAAATGGGTGAAGACTTGATAAAACCACACAATTAAACACAATATAAATCATAAAATAATGGTTTATCACTCGAGTAACTTAAACAAATTTAGCAATCAAATCATCATCTCATATCAATATCTAATCTTAAGGGTACCACAACAAAAATAAACACAGGAAAAACAGACAAGAAAAACACAAGTATAGATAACAGTTACAGTAAATATCTCAGATAGCAATTAATAACAGTTAAGCAATTAGGCAAACCCAAACAATTCAAACTCAAGCAAAGCATACAAATGCACATGATGAATGCCTATCCTATGGCTGATGAGTCTCATTTGTCGGTTATATAGCCAACCTGACATGTTTGGTAGCTAACCCAGACATTGTGCTCTTGAAAACTGGTGAGCGGTATAGTACCATGATCCTCACCTGGTGAGCGGTAAACCACCTCGATCCTCACTATCTGCGGGTGATAAACCACCTCGATCCCCACAGACATTTTTAATTGGAAAACAACACACGTGGGCGGTAAATAACCACGATCCCCACAATAATTTCATATCAAATCTGGTGGGGATCGTAGTTCTTTATCACCCACCAGATTTGATATGAAATTATTATGGGGATCGTGGTTATTTACCACCCATGTATGTTGTTTTTCAATTGAAAATATCTGTGGGAATCAAGGTAGTTTACCACCCGTAGATGGTGTGGATCGAGGTAGATTACCGCTCACCAGGTGAGGATCGTGGTACTGTACCATTCACTAGTTTTCAAGAGGGCAATGTCCAGGTTAGCTACCGGACATGTCGGATTGGCTATATAACCGACAGATGAGACTCATCAGCCATAGGACAGGCATTCATCATGTGCATTTGTATGTTTTGCTTGAGTTTGAATTGTTTGGGTTTGCCTGATTGCTTAACTATTATTAACTACTATCTGAGCTATTTGCTGTAACTGCTATTTATACTTGTGTTTTCCTTGTCTATTTTTGTTGTGGTACCCTTGAGATTGGATATTGATGATGAAATGATGATTTGATTGCTAAATTTGTTTAAGTTACTTGAGCTAGGGGTTATGATTGGTTTCTAATTGAGGTTTTCGGAAAGTATGAAAAATCAAACTGGATCAACAAAGACTTAATGAACCTATGCTTAGGACAGATTGGTCATTCATATAGTTTAGAAAACTGATTAAAATTTTCTTATAAGAAAAGAAAGGTTTTGGTTTTCTGGAATATTTAAATATTGGTTTTTGAAAAAGGTTTATTATCATACTAGAAGTAGTTCATTCTATGAAAAGCAAAAAAGGAAGGAAAGGCTTCATGGCCATTAAAATTAGATCTTGAGAAAGCATATGACAAGTTGGATTGGAACTTCATTCTGGACTCTTTAGAGAATGCTCGCATTCCTCCAAAGATTGTTAATCTCATTGGATGTTGCATCTCTATTTCTTCCATCAGTATGTTGTGGAATGGTTCTACTTCAGAAGCCTTAGCTTCAACTCTTCTAGAGGAATTCGACAGGAAGACCCTCTATCCCCTTATTTATTTGTTATTTGCGCTGAAAAATTGTCTTATTTAATAAACAAGCTTGTTATGAACTAACAAGAAAACACCAAACTTAAAATATGAAACTAAATTCAAACAGAAAAACTCAATTATCTGTTTATAAAATTTTCAAAAAATTTAAAAAGAGAAAATAAGGATTTAAAAAAAATTTCAACCAAAAACAATAATAGAAGACTCTTAACCAAAAAGAAAAAAATTTTCCTAATCTAAGCAACAAAATAAATCGTCAATTGTCCAAACTCGAACAATCCCCAGCAACGGCGCCAAAAACTTGGTGCACGAATTGTAAATCACACTTTTCACAACTCGTCCCTAAAGGAATAAAATCCTGGTCTAAGCGGCTAAACCAAGCTATCCCTAACCATGTGCTTGTGGCGTGTAGGTGTCAAGTGAAAACTTGAGACTGAGCAGTTAAAGTCGTGGTCCAAAGCAAAAAAAAAAAGAGTGTACTTAAGAGCTCTGGACACCTCTAATTGGGGACTCTAGCAAAGCTGAGGTGGGATTCGACCCTTACTCACGTAAGGTATTACTTGGACGACCCAGTGCACTTGCTGGTTAGTTGTATCGAAGTTGTGACAATTATGAATTAAGATCAAAGCACCAAGCTTTGGAGCCATTACCAGGGATTGTTCGAGCCTGGAGATCACAATTTCGTGCACCAAGTTTTTGGCGCCGTTGCCGGGGATTGTTTGTGTATGGACAACTGACGGTTCATCTTGTTGCTCAGATTAGGTAATTTTCTTTTTATTTTATTTTCAAAAATTTTTCAAAAAAAAAAAATTTCTAAAATTTTCTCATCTGTTTTCGAAAAAAATAAAAATGTTTTCAAAAATAAATTATTCCATGGCTTCAAAATTTTTAAGAATGAATTCTAGTGTTTCATGAAATATGTTGAATCATATCTGGCTGTAAAGCTATACCCAAACTACTTTGGGATTGGTATTCAACTAATCACTCCAGCCCATGTAATTATATGTTGCAGCCTGGCTGGCTGTAAAGCCATGTCTAAATTCATTTGGACTGAGGCAGCAATTTGTTATCAAGAGCAAGCATGTCTAGTGTTTTGGACCGGAGCTTTCATTGAAAGCTTGGCTGGCTAGTGAGCCATGTCTAATTCCTGGACTGAAGCTTTAGACTAACATGGCAAGATTCCTGGAATTCATATTAAAAATTTTGGAATCCTTATTTTTTCTTTTTCAAGAGTATTTTCGAAAAATATAAAATAAAAATCCAAAAAAATTAGAAAATCATAAAAATCAAAAATATTTTGTGTTTCTTGTTTGAGTCTTGAGTCATATCATAAGTTTGGTGTCAACTGCATGTGCATCTTACATTTTTTCGAAAATTTCCATGCATTCATAGTGTTCATCATGATCTTCAAGTTATTCTTGGTAAGTCTTCTTATTTGATCTTGATGATTTCATGTTTTGTGTCTTTTCTTGTTTTACATGTGCATTTTTCGTTTCTTAGAGTCTAAACATGAAATATTTCTAAGTTTGGTGTCTTGCATGTTTTCTTTGCATTAAAAATTTTTCAAAAATATGTTCTTGATGTTCATCATGATCTTCATAGTGTTCTTGGTGTTCATCTTGACATTCATAGCATTCTTGCATGCATTCATTGTTTTGATCTAAAATTTTCGAAAATAACATAAACAATTAATGTTTTGATTCAAAAATTTGAAGTTTGTTACTTGCTTGTTAAGAAAGATTCAAACTTTAAGTTCTAGAATCATATCTTGCGATTTCTTATGAATCAAGTCATTAATTGAGATTTTAAAAATCAAATCTTTTTCAAAAACTAATTTCTATCATATCTTTTCAAAAATATCTTCTCATCTTATCTTTTTCAAAAATATCTTTTCAAAATATCTTTTCTAACTTCCTAACTTCTTATCTCTTCAAAATTTGTTTCAACTAACTAACTAACTTTTTGTTTGTTTCTTAACTTTTTCAAAACCACCTAACTAACTCTCTCTCTCTAATTTTCGAAAATATCTCCCCCTTTTTTCAAAAATTTCTTTTTAATTAACTAATTATTTTTATTTTTATTTCAAAAAAATTTTCGAAAAATACTAACAAATTTTCAAAAACCAATTTTCAAAAATCACTAACTCCTTTTCAAAATAATTTTCGAAAATTATACCTCCCCCATCCTATTCTATTTATTCATTCATATCCTAACATCTCATCTCACATCTCTTCCATTCGTACAGTTGTGTTTCTTCCTTTACATCACATTCTTTATCTCCCCCTCTTTTCTTCCACTCACACAGGGATCCCTATACGATGGTATAAAGGATCTCTATTATTATTATCATTTTCCTGTCCATTTTTCCTTGTCATATGAGCAGGAGCAAGGATAAGAACATTCTTGTGGAAGCAGATCCAGAACCTGAAAGGACTCTGAAGAGAAAATTAAGAGGAGCTAAAATACAACAATCCAGAGATAACCTTTCAGAAATTTTCGAACAAGAAAAGGAGATGGCAGCCGAAAATAATAATAATGTAAGGAAGATGCTTGGTGACTTTACTGCACCTAATTCCAATCTACATGGAAGAAGCATCTCCATTCCTGCCATTGGAATCAAAAACAGCAGAAGAAAAATTACACCCTGGAGGAGCATCTGTCTGGCGTTCAGCGCCAGAACAGAGCATGGTTCTGGTGCTGAACGCCCAAAACAGGCATGGTTCTGGCGTTCAACGCCAGAAATGGCACACAGATGGGCGTTGAACGCCCAAAATGGCCACCAACCTAGCGTTGAACGCCCAGAGTTGGGTACAAAGGCATTTTTACATGCCTAAGGGGTGCAGGGATATAATTCCTTGAACACCTCAGGATCTGTGGACCCCACAGGATCCACTCAGGATTTGTGGACCCCACAGGATCCCCACCTACCTCCACTCACTTCTTCTCACCACTCTCTTTCACACAACCCCACAAACACTCTTCCCTAAAAACCCCTCACCAATCACCTCAATCTCTCTTCCCCACTAAACCTTCACCACTCACATCCATCCACTCTTCCCCATAAACCTACCTCATTAACTCCACCTACCTTCAAAATTCAAAACCAATTTCCCACCCAAACCCACCCATATGGCCGAACCAATACCCCCCCCTCCCTTCCCTATATAAAGACCTCCATTCTTCATCAAATTCACACAACACACCCCTCTACACTCCTCTTAGCCGAAACCTCATCTCCCTCTCCCTCTCCATATTTCTTCTTCTTCTTCTTCTATTTCTTTTGTTTATTGCTCGAGGGCGAGCAATATTCTAAGTTTGGTGTGGTAAAAGCATAGATTTTTTGTTTTTCCATTACCATTGATGGCATCTAAGACCGGAGAATCCTCTAGAAGAGGAAAAGGGAAGATAAAAGCTTCCACATCCGAATCATGGGAGATGAAAAGGTTCATCTCCAAAGCCCATCAAGACCACTTCTATGATGTTGTGGCCAAGAAAAAGGTGATCCCTGAGGTCCCTTTTAAACTCAAAAGAAATGAGTATCCGGAGATCCGACATGAAATTCAAAGAAGAGGTTGGGAAGTTCTAACATATCCCATCCAACAAGTC
>NC_029787.2:111425272-111456215 GCF_000816755.2 Arachis ipaensis
CACCATCTCCCTTATGAACGCGTGCCTGACAAACACTTCTGTTCTACATGAATTAAGCTAGAATGAATATCTCTTAGATCTTCTAACCAGAATCTTCGTGGTGTAAGCTAGAATGATGGCGGCATTCAAGAGAATCTGGAAAGTCTAAACCTTGTCCGTGGTATTCCGAGTAGGATTCAATGATTGAATGACTGTGACGGGCTCCTAACTCGCGATTGCAGGGCGTTAGTGACAGACGCAAAAGGATAGTAAATCCTATTCCAGCATGATCGAGAACCGACAGATGAATAGCCGTGCCGTGACAGGGTGCGTGAGCACATTATTCATTGAGAGGATAAGATGAAGCCATTGACAAGGGTGATGCCTCCAGACGATTAGCCGTGCCGTGACAGGACATTGGATCATTTTCCCGAGAGATAACCGAAAGTAGCCATTGACAGTGGTGATGTATCACATAAAGCCGAATTAAGATCAAAGCACCAAGCTTTGGAGCCATTACCAGGGATTGTTCGAGCCTGGAGATCACAATTTCGTGCACCAAGCCGCCACCACTCCAACATCAACATTTTCAAGAGCTACCCCCTCCATACCATTACCAAGATGAACCACCTCCAATGTATGAAAATTTTCAACCACAAGATGAATTCTACCTTCCACCACAACCTCCCATGGAAGAATATTCATGTCCTTTGATCCAAGAGCCATATGATCTTACTCATGATATCCAGGCGGAACAAGAGTCAAGGGATCGTCTCAAGAAAGTATTGGATCAATTTCAAGCAACCATGGAGCGTGTTGTGCAACAAGTGGAAAGAGAGGAAATTATTGAACCACCACAACTCTACCAAGAGGAATCACCTTCCTACTATGAACCCTTTCCTCAAATTTATGAACCCTTCCATCCACTCCAACCTCCAATGGATGGCATCCTTGATGTTCTTGTTCAAGGACAAGATGAGATGAAAAGGGATGTGCAAAAATTCACGGCCGCCTTGGATGAGGTGGTAATCCGGTTAGCATCCCAATGCTTGAATACTCAAGGAACTCCCATGGCTACATGTGGAAAATCAAATGAAGAGCATAATATGAAGGAGAGATTGGTGAAGAATGAGGAAAGTTGCTTTGTATTGGAACAATTGGAGGAAGCTACAATTGTTGAAGAAAAGGAAGAAGTGGTTGAAGACTTAGGAGATGAAAAACTACCTTGGGAATCTAGAATTGATGAAAACCCCTCCAACAAGATTGAAGTTGATGTTGAGGAGGAATGTGCACAACCTCCAAGGCATATTCCATTCGAAGAATTGGAAGGGATAGAGCAAGAATCGAGTTCCCTTGGCAATGAAGATCATGCATCAAATCTTAGTGGTGAAGAATCCTTTGAGCTTGAAAAACCTTCTCCCGATGAGATGAAAAGCAATGTGGAGGTAAATTTTTTTCACCCTCCCAATTATGATTTGAGTAAAGGAAAAGGCTTAGATAGAATTGGTGAACAAAGGATTGAAATTAAGAGATCTTGTGAAGAGGTGGAAGCCCCTAGAAATAGAAGGACGGGGGTTGGTTACGCTTTGTCAAGATCTTTGGAAGCCTCTTTGCCTAGGTTGCCATCTACTCCTTCATTCAAGTGGGTGAAATTCATTTCTATTAGCTTTATCATCCGACTTGAATGTGGTTTGCTTGAAACGGATGGCCAACTTAAGGAACTTTGTGGGATGAAGCGTAAGCGGAAAAGGTTTTGTGGTTGGCGTTACAAATCAAGGCTCACTAGGGTTGATACATCAAACATGAAATACAAAGGCTGGAGTAATGCTCAACTAGATGGGTCTAAGAGGATTGTTGGTCACTTCATTGAGAATTCACCTTACTTGCCACCTGGATGGACCAATGATGATCAATTCAAGAATGGGTGTGAAAATAAAGTGTGGGATCCCAGATTACAAGACGAGGATCAACTTTGGGAGCCCCAAGCTTGTGAAGAACCCCATCAAAACTTGGTGCAACACATGAGAACTCTTGGGGCACCATGGAGAGCCAAGCATTGGTGGGAGTTCCAAGAAGAATTCAAGCACAAGCCACCTTGAGAGGAGCTCCCCATAAGTCCAACTTAAGGACAATAAACAAAAGCGCTAGGTGGGAGACACCCCCACCATGGTAAAATCTTTTTATTTTTTCCTTTTGTAAATATTGATAGAATTAGTTTTAAATTCATGCTTTTATTGGTTTATTGAGTTTATTTGGTAGTTTAGTATGTTAAATAAGGTTTTAAGGTGTTTTGGTAGCTGTTTGGAGGTTTGGAATACTTGGTTTGGTCCAAAAACATAGAAAAATTTTGAAAAATAGAGCACCATCCACGCGTACGCGCACCTCACGTGCACGTGTGCATCAAGCATCTTCGCCCATCCACGTGCACGCATCATGCATGCGTACGCATAGATAGCAAACTTTCACCCTCCAGCCAAAAACCCGAGAGTTACGCGTGCACTGTGCGAACATTAAGCCAGAGGCACAAACATCAACCCACACATAAGCGTGATGGACGCGTGTGCGCCCCTTCTCTGGTTTGCCATGCACGTGTACGCGTGAGACACGCGTACGCGTCGCGCCCATTGCACCATCATCCACGCGCGCGCGCCATGCATGCGTACGCGTGGATGCTCTTCCTTCACTACATTTCTTTTGTTCTCCTCTTTCCATTTCTTTCCCTCTTCTTTCTTCTTCCCTTTTCCTACCCCTCATCCAACACTTCCAAACACCATCTATAACCAATTCTTTGGCTAGTTAGTTAATTACTTAGTTTAGTTTTCATTTCATTTTCTCGTTATCATTATAAGTGTTGGATTATGGATTTTGTTTACTATACACTGCTACCTCTTATTGACTAAATGCTATTTTAGCATGAATATTTTTAGATGTTCATTGCTGGATGTTATTTTTGAGGTCATATTTTGCTACTTGGTTTTGAGTTCTTCAGGCTTACCTTTTGAGAATACCAAGTGATAAGAATTGCCCTCGAGCTTGTACTTCTTCTCGAATTGCATGATTTGGCCACCATGTAATTTGAACCCTTTCCTCGATTAGGCAATCTCTTGATGGTTTATGTTGTGTATTTATCGTAATGCATTGTGTTTCATGATCATATGCATCTATACGTGTTTAGCTTGCATGCTTTTATGCTTCCTTACTGCTTGTATGGTTATCATAGCCCACAAGGTTAGAGCATCTCAAGCACATTAGAATGAGTGACTGACGTGGCAGAAATTGACGAGTTAAGAATTGTTATAAGATATGCGTTGCAAGTATAGTTCTCAACCAACCAGAAATCCGCCTATCAATTTAGAAGGGTTGTCACAAAAATTAAAATTAAAATACTGGGAGTATGAATCCCAGGTCGTCTCCCAACGAGTTGCAGAAAAGTGTGCTATTTTATTAATCAGATGTTTTCAAAAATAAATTGAGTTGATGAACAGGAAATTAAATTAGAGAATTTATGTGATTTAAATAAAAGCCTTGACTGGGAGTAGATTAGCTGGAAGCCCTATTCTTGTTGCCGTACTCTCAAGATTAATTGACAATTGAAGGTCGTTCTGTTTAGTTATCCCTTACTAGGTAAGGGAAAGTCAAACAAGTTGGAATGCTATTTCTATTCACAAGTTCCAATCTGCTTAATTGAAAGGGATTGGTGTCAGTGACTAGAGGGCAATCCAACAATAAACCTAATTACAATTTTTCTTTTAAGCATTCCAACTCAAGGTCTTCATTTTAATCAACTCCCAATCAAGTTATGGAACTACTTGCTCATCGGGAATGTAGAATTCATAACATAGGAAAGGGAATTAAAGAAAGACATGATAAATAATAATAAAAAAATTGATTAAAAATAAAAGTAATTCTTATATTAATAAATTCTAAAATAATCCAATAGTAAAATTGAGTAAATTAAGGACATGGAAGAGTAAGAGACAAGTAAAGAGAACGAACTAGAATGACGAAGTCTTGCTGAGGCAATAACTCTTCTCAATATCCCAATTCAAAAACAATAATAATTGAAATCCTAAGAACTATGATGTGTAGAGAGAAAAACCTAGAGGAGGAGTAAAACTAGATCTAAAAACTAAAACTGTGTAGAATGAATGTTCCCTCCTGTTTCTGCATGTTCCCTGGCTCTAGTCTACTTTTCTGGGCCAAAAACTGGGTCAAAACAGGGCCCAAAATTGCCCCCAGCGAATTCTGCAGATTATGCAGATCGCGCATGTCACGCGATCGCGTCATTCATGCGGACGCGTCATTCAGCGTCTGCTTTGCCACGCGTGCGCGTCGTCCACGCCTTCGCGTCACTGATGCAGTTTCCAATCCGCGCGGTCGCGTGAGCCATGCGTCCGCGTCACTGCAATTTCCTCTATATCGCGCGGCCGCGTGAGCCATGCGTCCGCGTCACTTCTCGCTGGTTATCTCCTCAATTTCTTGTGTTCCTTCCATTTTTGCAAGATTCCTTTCCAATCTCCAACTCATTCATGCCCTATAAAGCCTGAAACACTTAACACACAGATCACGACATCTAATGGAATGAAGGAGAATTAAAATACATAATTAAAAGTCTTTAGGAAGCAAATATTCAATCATGTAATAATTTTAGGAAGGAAATATAAATGCATGCCAATCATATGAATAAGTGGGTAAAGAATTGATAAAACCATATAATTAAGCACAATATAAACCATAAAATAGTGTTTTATCAGTGACGTGCATGCTTCTTCTGTGACATCGCTTTTTATGCTAATGTCACAGAAGAAGCATGCATGTCACTGATAAGGGTAAGGATACATATATGGCTAAATAAGCTTATGAATTGAATCTTTAGTTAACCCAAGCTTTAACCTAACCTATATATATTCTATATAACTTTAGAATTCATACCTAGCTACCCAGAAATTTCTCTTTCACCTTCCATACTCATGTATCAACTTTTTGTTTTAATTTTATCATATATGCATTGATTCTTGAATTTAAATTTAGCATTGGGCTAATTTTATCCCCTTATTTATTTATTGAATATTTTTGGATTTTTTTTTTCAATATAAACATAAAAATAAACATAGCTTATCAATGCACATAGATTTTTAATTCTTATAGTTTCACATGAGTAGGTATCCAAATTCCCATTGTATTATCATGACACATTCCCTTATTATCTTTTGTTCCCACAATTTCCCATACTTAATTTAGCACACACAATTCTATCTTAATCTAATCAAAGATTCAATTTGGGATATATAATTGTTTTTCCACTTAAGGCTAGTAATGTGGTAAAATATAGAACAAATGGGATTTAAAGGCTCAAAGTGGCTAACAAAGGTAATTGAAAGGGTAGGCTTAATTTGGATAAGTGAGTTTAAACAAATAATGGCCTCAATCATATGCAAGCATATAAATATAATAAACATTGGACATATAGGATGAAACAAAATATAGATTACAATCATAGAGAAGTAAACACACAAGAATAAAATAATTATGGTTAAATAATGTAACCATGCATAAAGGCTCAATTCTCGCAGGTTGTGTGTTCTTTAGCTCAAAAATCATGTTTCAAATACAACTTCAAGCAAATTTAACATAAAAGTTTTAATTAAAATTAGTGAAATTTTGTTCCAAAGATAGGGTCTTAGAAGAAACTTATTGTCTTTTCAATCAAGTAGAACATGCATGCAACTAATCTATTACTGTGCAATTTATCCTATTCTACAAAAGAACAATCTAACTAAATATCCTAATTTATTGGTGTTAGGAAAGAGAAATTACCTCCGTAAGTCAGGTACTGACCGACGTCCCCACACTTAAGGCTTTGCACCGTCCTCGGTGCCATCTGTCAGGAACAAAGGTGGGCTGGTAGCAGTATCTCCATAGTCGGGACCATCATGGCTCCCTATGCTGGTAAAGGAAGTGAAGTCTGGGGTATCTGAGTCTCTGTAGTTTCCCTTTAGTAGCTCCTTGAGGTGTTTGAATCAGCGCTCGTTACGGCGCTCTCTTAGCTTTGCTTTGTGTTCATACCGATCCAACCTTTCAAGTATTAGATGGAGCAGTTGATTGGTTGTAGGTGCTTGTGGTGTTGAAGAAGGAATATCTTCAACTGGTTCAGTAGGTTGGCTAGTAGTGGCTGCTGGAGGTGTGATATACTTCCCGTTAGGGACATATTGATCATCCCGTGGGAACATGGCTTTGGTGTCCCCAGCTCTGTAGGAGACTCCGGTAGCTGAGACAAGATCTGAGACCAAGACGGGGAAAGGTAAGTTACCCGCAATTTGTACATGTCCCATGGCATTCTGGATATGTCTTGGTAGATTCAGAGGTTGGTCTGTAAGGATGCACCATAGTAGAACGGCCATGTCCGTAGTGAAGGAGGACTCGTGAGTGCTCGGAAAGACATAATGGGACATGATCTGTGCCCATACGCGAGCCTCCAAGCTAAGTGCTAAAGCCGATATTCCCTTAGGGAGGGTACGATGGTATCTATAGATCCATCGGCTGCCAGGTAGTGCGATAACTCTGAGAACGGCGTCCCAGTCAAATTGGTACATCTGGCGCTTGAGTGTGGCTTCTTGAAAGGTGTCCAATCCTTCTGGAATAGGGGGAAGATCTAAAGCTTGTTGAATGGCCTCTTCCATAATGGGGACTTGCTTTTGACGAACATAGACAGACTGCAGGGTCGGCAGGTGGAAGTTAGAGTAGAACTCGACTACCCAAGAAAGATTGACCGGCCTTGGCTGTCTCTGTAGGAAACTCCATTGTCTTCGTTCAATTTGCGGCTCAACAAAGGTAGCAATATGGTTTGGGAGGAGAAGAAGGTATTCGTTGTTGTAACTCCTTTCTGCAAGGATGGGGAACATCTGCTCACAGTAGCGATTGGAAAATCGCGCAGTGTCCTTTGCAGGGAAAGCTTTCTCTTTATCATCAACCTTTATAATCCTCCTAATTCTTTTTGTTGAGGGCTTTTCAAGCATTTAATTAATCGAATGTGTTATCACTCGTAACAAACTAGCCATCACGTTTGTATTGACAATTAAATTCAATTAATACAATAGTAAAGGGAATTTGTGAAAAGCAAGCATTGGATAGTAGAATAGAATAACGTAGAAAGATGCATAATGCCATATGGGCATTTTCACAAATACATAGCATGCATGGTAAATAAGCTATTGAAAATAATAATTTGAACATGCAAGCAACCACTTAAAAAAATAATATATAATTGCCAAACAATTTAAACACCAAGTAATGAGAAATAATGAGTCAAAGAAATTTCTAACACCAAGTAAAAAGGAAAAAGAAAGAAAAAGAAAATATGGATAATGAAAGTAAAAAGAAAAGAAAAGAAGATAACATAAAAATAAGAAGAATAATAGAAAAGTAAGGAGGGAAGAAGAAAAAGAAGAAAAAACCTTGTTAATGGGGGTGAGAGAGAGAGTAGAAAGTGAGAAAGAAGGAAGAAGAAAGGAAAAGAAAATATAGGATTTGGTGAAAAGAAAGATAAGATATGTTGGCAAATCAGGAAAGCTGTGCGGCGCAAGCGACGCGGCCACATGGGGCACGTGGTCGCGCGAATTGCGCTTATTCGGATTGACGCGGTTGCGTCGGTCACGTGGTCGCGTGACCCGTTTTATGCTACTGGCGCGAGGGCAGTCTCGCGCTCGCACAACTCTCTGTTCGAAATCTTAATTTGGCCAAATTTTGGGGGACGCGGTCGCGTGGTCGACGCGATCGCGTGAGTGGCCATTATAGGGGTATGACGCAGACGCGTGAGCCATGCGTCTGCGTGGTAAGAATTGTGCGTTCAGCACCAATCCAGCACCACATTAGCACAACTTTCGGTCGTGCACCCTTTTTCACGTCGATTTCCAGAGAACGCGGCCGCGTGAATGACGCGGTCGCGTGGAGTGATTTGTGCCAAAGGCACGCCTCCAGCCACGTTCTCGCGTGACTTTCTGTTCGCTTTCTTATTCTTTCTGAGCCACCTGCGACGCGGACGCGTCAATGATGCGGTCACGTCGCGTAAAAAATTTTTTTTATATATAAAAGTATGCAAATGTAGATGCAGACTAAATGTACTAATAAAGAGAAGAGTTATTGAATAAGAAAACTAATAATAAAGAAAAGAACGATCATACCATGGTGGGTTGTCTCCCACCTAGCACTTTGCTTTAACGTCTGTAAGTTGGACGCTCCACTAGCTCAGTCTTCGGCTATGTGTGGATCTTCCAAGAGGAAGATCTCGAGCTCCTTATTTTTCTTCATCTTCTCACCATGGTACAGCTTTAAACGATGTCCATTAACTTTGATGAGTTCAGAGCTTGAAGGATGACTTAGGTGAAAAACTCCGTACAGTTCGGCCTGCTCTACTCTGTATGGACCTTCCCATCTTGATCTCAACTTGCCTGGCATGAGCCTCAGTTGAGATTTGTAAAGGAGGACTAAGTCCGTCCCCAGGTTGGAACTCTTTCCTCTTGATGTGCTTATCATGTACGGCTTTCATCTTCTCCTTGTATAGCCTTGAGTTCTCATACGCCTCTAGGTGAAGGCTTTCTAATTCTTGCAGTTGCAATTTCCATTCAGCTCCGGCTTCCCCAAATCCCATGTTGCACTCCTTTACTGCCCAAAAGGCTTTGTGCTCTACTTCAACTGGAAGATGACAGACTTTTCCATAAACTAAGCGGAAAGGACTCATCCCAATGGGTGTCTTGTATGCTGTTCTGTATGCCCAGAGTGCATCTTGTAGCCTAGTGCTCCAGTCTCTCCTATGAGGTTTGACTATCTTCTGCAATATACGCTTTATCTCTCTATTTGACACCTCGGCTTGCCCATTAGTCTGAGGATGGTAGGTTGTTGCTACTTTATGAACTATCCCAAGCTTCTTCATTAATCCTGTTAGTCTCTTGTTACAAAAATGGGTGCCTTGATCGCTCACGATTGCTCGTGGTGATCCAAAGCGACAAATGATATGGTTTCTAACAAAGGAAACAACAGTGTTAGCATCATCAGTGCGGGTAGGAATTGCTTCCACCTATTTGGAAATGTAATTCACAGCAAACAATATATAAAAATAACCATTAGAATTTGGGAATGGACCCATGAAGTCAATGCCCTAAACATCGAAAATTTTACAGAAAAGCATAATCTGTTGAGGCATCTCATCCCTTTTGGATATATTACCAAATTTTTTGCATGGAAAACAAGATTTACAAAATTCAGCAGCGTCTCTAAAAAGAGTAGGCCACCAGAATCCACAGTCTAAGATTTTTCTAGCCGTTCTTTGAGAGCCAAAATGTCCTCCACTCTTAGATGAGTGACAGGCCTCTAAGATGGACTGGAATTGTGATTGAGGCACACACCGTCTAATTACCTGGTCAGCGCCACATCTCCATAAATATGGGTCATCCCATATATAGTATTTAGACTCGCTTTTCAGCTTGTCTCCTTGATGCTTAGTAAAGTTTGGAGGAAAGGTGCGGCTAACTAGATAATTAGCTACAGGTGCATACCAAGGGACTACCTCAGATACTGCTTGCAGGTTATCAAATGAGAAATTATCAGCTATAGGAGTGGAGTCATCTTTAATGTGCTCAAGACGACTCAAGTGGTCTATCACTAAATTCTGGTTACCACTCCTATCCTTAATTTCTAAATCAAATTCTTGTAGTAGCAGTATCCAACGTATAAGCCTTGGTTTGGATTCCTTTTTAGCTAATAGATACTTTAGAGCTGCGTGGTCTGAATACACTACTATTTTTGTACCAAGTAAATAGGCTCAGAATTTATCCAGAGCAAAAACAAAGCAAGAAGCTCTTTCTCAGTAGTAGTATAATTAGACTGAGCGGCATCTAAAGTTTTAGACACATAAGCAATTACAAAGGGGTCCTTACCTTCACGCTGAGCCAGTGCTGCACCTACTGCATGGTTGGAGGAATCGCACATTATTTCAAATGACTGGCTCCAGTCTGGTCCTCTCACAATTGGAGCTTGAGTCAGGGCGGTTTTTAGCTTATCAAATGCTTGTTTGCAGTCCTCACTGAACTCGAACTCAATATCCTTCTGCAGTAGTCTGGATAAGGGAAGTGCTACCTTACTGAAGTCCTTAATGAATCTCCTGTAAAAACCTGCATGGCCAAGGAACGAACGGACTTCCCTCACAGAGGAGGGGTAAGGTAAACTAGAAATAACATCCACCTTTGCTGGATCTACAGAAATGCCAGTATTAGACACGACATGTCCTAGTACAATCCCTTGTTTAACCATAAAGTGATATTTTTCAAAATTCAATACAAGGTTTGTACTGACACATCTATCTAATACTCTAGATAATCCATCTAAGAAAAGGGTAAAGGAATCGCCATATACACTAAAATCATCCATAAAAACCTCCATACAGTCCTCAATAAGATCAGAAAAAAGACTCATCATGCACCTTTGGAAAGTAGCTGGTGCACTGCACAAGCCAAAGGGCATTCTCTTGTAAGCATAAGTCCCAAAAAGACATGTGAAAGTGGTCTTTTCCTGATCTTCAGGAGCTATATGAATCTGGAAATAACCTGTGTAACCATCTAAAAAACAATAATGTGATTTACCTGACAGGCGATCCAGCATTTGATCAATGAATGGAAGAGGATAGTGATCCTTATGAGTGGCCTGGT
Organism: Arachis ipaensis; assembly: GCF_000816755.2. NCBI lineage: Eukaryota > Viridiplantae > Streptophyta > Magnoliopsida > Fabales > Fabaceae > Arachis > Arachis ipaensis. The sequence goes on from NC_029787.2 coordinate 111,435,952, forward strand.
TAAGGCGTCTGTAGTCAATGCAGACTCTCCAGGCGTTCTGAACTCTGGTTGCCATGAGCTCTCCATGCTCATTCTTTACTGTAGTGACTCCAGAATTTTTGGGCACCACTTGTACTGGGCTTACCCATTCACTATCTGAGATGGGATAGATGATATCTGCCTCCAGTAGTCTGGTCACTTTCTTTTGACAACCTCTAAGATAGTGGGGTTCAGTCTTCTCTGGGGTTGACGGACAGGCCTTGCTCCCTCTTTTAGAAATATCCTATGCTCACAGACTTGAAGGTTGATGCCTACTATGTCTACCAAACTCCAACCAATTGCCTTCTTGTGCCTCCTCAGCACACTAAGTAACTGCTCTTCTTGTTGAGAAGTGAGTTCCCTTGCAATGTTAACTGGAAACTTCTGCTCGTCTTCAAGGTAAGCATATTTGAGGTGTAGAGGTAGGGGTTTCAATTCTAGCTTCTGCTCATGGTCAGGCTCTGGATTGTCTGGAGCTGGTGACAATGGTAAAGTACTGTCATTGTCCTCTGAGAATGTCCCCACACTTGGACCTTGTCCTATGTACTTCTCTTCAAACTCCTCCTGGTGAACTTCAGCCAAGGTTTCATCTATGATGTCACACTGAAGGATAGAATGATCTTCTAGAGGGTGCTTCATAATTCCATTTAGATTGAAGCTTACTACTCAGCCGTCTATTTCAAAAGAGTATGTTCCTGAAAAAGCATCTAATTTGAACTTCGAGGTCTTCAGGAATGGTCTTCCAAGTAGGATTGATGATGGCTTCTCTGAGTCATTTTGGGGTATCTCCAGGATATAAAAATCAATGGGAAATGTGAGCCCCTTAATACCCACTAATACATCTTCAGCAACTCCAGCCACTGTAATAATGCTTTTATCTGCTAACACAAAACGAGATGCCGACCTTTTTACGGGAGGGAGCCTCAAAATATCATATATAGACAAAGGCATTATACTCACACATGCTCCTAAATCACACATGCAGTCAGAAAATACTACACCACCAATAGTATAATTAACCATACATGGACCTGGGTCACTACACTTTTCAGGTAAACCTCCCATTAAAGCAGATATGGAACTTCCTAAAGGAATAGTTTCTAATTCATTAATTTTGTCTTTATGTATACATAAATCTTTTAGAAACTTTGCATATTTAGGTACCTGTTGAATAACATAAAAAAGAAGAACAGTTACCTCACCCTTTTTGAATATTTCTACCATTTTGGGATCAGGTTCCAGCTGCTTCCTGGGCTTCCTTGCAAGTTGTGGAAATGGAATAGGAGTGGCATTTTCTGTAGTGTCTGCGCCCTTTGGTTCTTCTTCCTGTGATTGAGCTTCTTCTTTTTCAGCCATGTCCTGTACGTCCTCTTCCTCTTCAACATCTTCTATTTCCACTACCTCTTCAGCTGAGGCGTGTTCTGGTGGGCTTGTCTCCTCCTGATTCCTCTCCTGCAGTGTGGTTCCAGACCTTAGGGTGATGGCATTGATGTCACCCTTTGGATTGGGTAATGGTTGAGAGGGAATTCCACTGGAGCTCAAAGGCTGGTTATTGGAGTTATTCATTGATCCAATCTGTGAGGCAAGAGCTTGCAAGGTAGAGTTCAGAACATTTAGTGTAGCATAAAGGTTATTTTCCATGGCCTGTTGTCTCCGATCAATAGATTGTAGTAACTCATCATTAGCAGATGAAGAAGGATAAGTAATTTGAGAGGTCTGCTGTTGGGTATTCCACTGGAGCTCAAAGGCTGGTTATTGGAGTTATTCATTGATCCAATCTGTGAGGCAAGAGCTTGCAAGGTAGAGTTCAGACCATTTAGTGTAGCATAAAGGTTATTTTCCATGGCCTATTGTCTCCGATCAATAGATTGTAGTAACTCATCATTAGCAGATGAAGAAGGATAAGTAATTCGAGAGGTCTGCTGTTGGGTATTCTGTGGTCCTTGGGATTGCCTCAGGTGAGGTGCTCTGTAAGGTTGGTTCTGGTTCTGCTGCTTGTTGTTGTTATTATTCCACCTCTGATTTTTCTGATTGTCTCTGCCTCCTCTGTTATTGTTGTCCCTCCAATTCTGGTTAGAATTATCCTGCCATCCATGGCTGTAACTGCCACCTTGATTGTACCCTTGGTTGGTGCGGTCATAAAAGTTATGAGTGGCTGCCACGGTGTTGTCTTCCTACTGGAGCTGCGGATATTCATCAGTATAATGGCTATAATTAGCACAGACTCCGCAAACTCTCTGTGGGACTAACTGTTGGCTTTGCTGTGGTGGAGAAGGTTGAGCTTGCTGAACTTGTTGTTGATTCAATTGCATCTGCTTCAGTAAGTTGGTCATTTCACAGATACTCTGAGTTAGAGCATCAGTCTCTTTGCTAGAGGATATTTCTGCAACAGCTTTTGAACGGCCTTGTTTCTGCCTGTGATTCCAAGTAGATTCAGCTAAGTCGTTGATCAACTGCCATGCCTCATCAGTGGTCTTGTACTTTTTCATAGACCCATTGCAGGTACTTTCCAATGTGGTCTTATCTTGGGCCCTCATGCCCTGTGTCACGTAGCCGAGCAACACTATCTTGTCAATCATATGGTGGGGGCATGCTTCTAGAAGATTATTGAAGCGCTCCCAGTATTTATAGAGAGTCTCGGTTTCATCCTGAACAATCATGGAAATGTCTTTTCTCAGTTTATCAGTAACTTCAGTCGGAAAGAACTTTTCCAAAAATTCTCTTCTATGTGTATCCCAGTCGGATACAGTTGCTACGGGTTGAGTGTAGTACCACTCTCTTGTCTTTCCCTCAAGAGAGAATAGGAAGGCTTTTAACAAGATTAAAGTTTCATCTGTACCATCACGCCTGACAGTAGAACAGGCTGCTTGAAAATCTCTCAGGTGCTTGATAGGCTCTTGAGCAGGTAAGCCATGAAACTTGGGCATCAAATTGAGCAGTGCAGTCTTTATTTCAAAATCTGTAGCCACCGCTGGGTGATGCACTTGAAACGGTTGCATTGAAAAATCAGGGGCTCTAGCCTCCTGGATAGTAACTCTTCTAGGTGCTGCCATGTCACCTGCACGTAAATCAACCGAATAAATAGAACGGGAGCTGGTTTCTTCCTCAAGTGATGTTTCAGATCCACCCTCAGAGGGGGCTAACCGATGCCGAGCTTGCCTTATTCGTGAAATAGTTCTTTCAATCTCAGGATCGAATGCTGGCAAGCTTGGATCAAGAAGTGAACGCGTCATCTAACAAAGAAACATGCAGCTCATAGTAGCAAAATAAAATAAAATGCAAATAAATAAATTCCAATCAATAACTTATCACTCTATTGCAACTCCTCGGCAACGGCGCCAAAAATTGATGTGGCGGAAATTGGCGAGTTAAGAATTGTTATAAGATATGCGTTGCAAGTATAGTTCTCAACCAACCAGAAATCTGCCTATCAATTTAGAAGGGTTGTCACAAAAATTAAAATTAAAATACTGGGAGTATAAATCCCATGTCATCTCCCAACGAGTTGCAGAAAGGTGTGCTATTTTATTAATCAGATATTTTCAAAAATAAATTGAGTTGATGAACAGGAAATTAAATTAGAGAATTTATGTGATTTAAATAAAAGCCTTGACTGGGAGTAGATTAGCTGGAAGCCCTATTCTTGTTGGAGTACTCTCAAGATTAATTGACAATTGAAGGTCGTTCTGTTTAGTTATCCCTTACTAGGTAAGGGAAAGTCAAACAAGTTGGAATGCTATTTCTATTCACAAGTTCCAATCCGCTTAATTGAAAGGGATTGGTGTCAGTGACTAAAGGGCAATCCAACAATAAACCTAATTACAATTTTTCTTTTAAGCATTCCAACTCAAGGTCTTCCTTTCAATCAACTCTCAATCAAGTTATGGAACTACTCGCTCATCGTGAATGTGGAATTCATAACATAGGAAAGGGAATTAAAGAAAGACATGATAAATAATAATCAAAGAAATCTATTAAAATAAAAGTAATTCTTGTATTAATAAATTCTAAAATAATCCAATTGTAAAATTGAGTAAATTAAGGACATGGAAGAGTAAGAGACAAGTAAAGAGAACGAACTAGAATGACGAAGTCTTGCTGAGGCAATAACTCTTCTCAATATCCCAATGCAAAAATAATAATAATTGAAAACCTAAGAACTATGAATGTGTAGAGAGAAAAACCTAGAGGAGGAGTAAAACTAGATCTAAAAACTAAAACTGTGTAGAATGAATGTTCCCTCCCGTTTCTGCATGTTCCCTGACTCTAGTCTGCTTTTCTGGGCCAAAAACTGGGTCAAAACAGGGCCCAAAATCGCCCCCAGCGAATTCTGCAGATTATGCAGATCGCGCATGTCACGCGATCGCGTCATTCATGCGGACGCGTCATTCAGCGTCTGCTTTGCCACGCGTGTGCGTCGTCCACGCCTTCGCGTCACTGATGCAGTTTCCAATCCGCGCGGTCGCGTGAGCCATGTGTCCGTGTCACTGCAATTTCCTCTATATCGTGCGGCCGCGTGAGCCATGCGTCCGCGTCACTTCTCGCTGGTCATCTCCTCAATTTCTTGTGTTCCTTCCATTTTTGCAAGCTTCCTTTCCAATCTCCAACTCATTCATGCCCTATAAATCCTGAAACACTTAACACACAGATCACGGCATCTAATGGAATGAAGGAGAATTAAAATACATAATTAAAAGTCTTTAGGAAGCAAATATTCAATCATGTAATAATTTTAGGAAGGAAATATAAATGCATGCCAATCATATGAATAAGTGGGTAAAGAATTGATAAAACCATATAATTAAGCACAATATAAACCATAAAATAGTGTTTTATCAGTGACGTGCATGCTTCTTCTGTGACATCGCTTTTTATGCTAATGTGTGTTCTAAAAGGCGCCTAATTTAGAACTCACATACCTAATATTTCTTAATGTCACACTAATTCACTCACTCAATTCTAGTGATTTACCTCATGCCAGCAATGTATGCTTCCTTGCTTTTGTATCTTCTCATATTATGGTGTTATATTTTTGTTTTTTTATGAATGATGCACCACCATGCAACCATGGAAGTAGAGATAGAACACGCAGTAACCGGTTGACCTACCAGCTGAAGGCAGCAACCCGAAGAGTCACCGTACCCCCTTGCTCATCTTTGAGTGCACCGAGGACGGTGCAAACTTTTAAGTGTGGGGAGGTCGTCCGACCAATCGTCGATTTTATGTGACAAATTTCTAATCTCAACACTCCTGCATTTCATTTTTAGGTCTTTTAGGATTTTTAGTTGCATTTTCTTATTTTGCATATATATATATACAATAAGTTTAGTCAAAATAATGAGAATTTTCAAGATTTCTATCTATAGAGCACCTCAATTGATTTGAGTGGAAACTTTTCATAGAACTTGCTTGAATTATATATTATTGTGGATCATGTTTTTGAGTTAAGAACACAAGCATGTGAGTTTTGAGCCTAATGGTGTGGTTACATCTTATAACCACTTATTTCCTTTCTTGTGTGCAATTATTCTCTTTCTATGATTGTAATCTTTGATTTGTTTGATTCTTTATTTCCATTATTTTGTGTAGACATGCATTTATATGATTGAGGCCATCATTTCATTTATCTCACTTACCCAAATAGCCTACCTTTTATCTTCTATTGTAAGCCACTTTGAGCCTACGCTTAACCCACTTGTTCTTAATTTTAGCACATTACAAATCTTAAAGCGAAAAATAATAAATGTCCTTAATTTGGATCTTTGGTTAGCTTAGGCTAATGGATAGTTAGGTTAGTGGTGCACGAAATTACAATCACACTTTTGCAACTCCGCACAACTAACCAGCAAGTGCAGTGGGTCGTCCAAGTAATACCTTACGTGAGTAAGGGTCGATCCCACGAAGATTGTCGGCTTGAAGCAAGCTATGGTTATCTTGTAACTCTTAGTCAGGATATCAATAATTCTCAGATTTAATTGTAAAAAGTAAAAGAACATGAAATAAATACTTGTTTTGCAGTAATGGTGAACAGGCTGAGGTTTTGGAGATGCTCTATCTTCTGAATCTCTACTTTCCTACTGTCTTCTTCTTCATGCACGCAAGGCTCCTTCCATGGCAAGCTGTATGTTGGTGGATCACCGTTGTCAATGGCTACCATCCGTCCTCTCAGTGAAAATGGTCCAAATGCGCTGTCACCGCACGGCTAATCATCTGTCGGTTCTCACTCATGCTGGAGTAGGATCCATTGATCCTTTTGCGTCTGTCACTACGCCCAGCACTCGTGAGTTTGAAGATCATCACAGTCATCCCTTCCCAGATCCTACTCGAAATACCACAGACAAGTTTTAGACTTTCCGAATCTCAGGAATGGCCGCCAATAATTCTAGCCTATACCACGAAGGTTTCAATCTTATATTAGAAACCCAAGAGATACACATTCAAGCTTGATTGCATGTAGAACGGAGGTGGTTGTCAGGCACGCGTTCATAGGTGAGAATGATGATGAGTGTCACGGATCATCACATTCATCAGGTTGAAGTGCGAATGAATATCTTAGAATAGAAGCAAGCGTGATAGAATGGAAAATAGTAGTAATTGCATTAATTCATCGAAACACAGCAGAGCTCCTCACTCCCAACCATGGGGTTTAGAGACTCATACCGTAGAGAATACAATATGAAACGTGTAAAGTGTCATGAGGTACAAGATGAATCACTAAAAGTAGTTTTTATAGTAAACTAATGACCTAGGATTACAGAAATTGAGTAAGCTAGAATAGTTAGTGTAGAAATCCACTTCCGAGGCCCACATGGTGTGTGCTTGGACTGAGCATTGAAGCTTTCACGTGTAGAGACCTTTCTTGGAGTTAAACGCCAGCTTTTGTGTCAGTTTAGGCGTTTAACTCCAGTTTTCATGCCAGTTCTGGCGTTTTGACGCCAGAATTTCTGTGCTGACTTTGAACGCCGGTTTTGGGCCATCAAATCTTGGGCAAAGTATAAACTATTATATATTGTTGGAACGCCCAGAATGTCTACTTTCCAACGCAATTAAGAGCGCGCCAATTAGGCTTCTTTAACTCCAGAAAATCCACTTCGAGTGCAGGGAGGTCAGAATCCAACAGCTGCCGTCCTTTCTCAGCCTCTGAATCAGATTTTTGCTCAGGTCCCTCAATTTCAGCTAGAAAATACCTGAAATCATAGAAAAATACACAAACTCATAGTAAAGTCCAGAAATGTGATTTTTATTTAAAAACTAATAAAAACATAATAAAAACTAACTAAAATATACTAAAAACATACTAAAAACAATGCCAAAAAGCGTATAAATTATCCGTTCATCACAACACCAAACTTAAATTGTTGCTTGTCCCCAAGCAACTGAAAATTGAATAGGATAAAAAGAAGAGAATATACAATGAATTCCAAAAACATCAATGAAGATCAGTCTTAATTAGATGAGCGGGGCTTTTAGCTTTTTGCCTCCGAACAGTTTTGGCATCTCACTTTGTCCCTTGAGGTTTAGAATGATTGGCATCTATAGAAACTCAGAATTCAGATAGTGTTATTGATTCTCCTAGTTCAGTATGTTGATTCTTGAACACAGCTACTTAATGAGTCTTGGCCGTGACCCTAAGCACTTTGTTTTCCAGTATTACCACCGGATACATAAATGCCACAGACACATAACTGGGTGAACCTTTTCAGATTGTGACTCAGCTTTGCTAGAGTCCCCAATTAGAGGTGTCCAGAGCTTTTAAGCACACTCTTTTTGCTTTGGACCACGACTTTAACCGCTCAGTCTCAAATTTTCACTTGATACCTTCACGCCACAAGCACATGGTTAGGGACAGCTTGGTTTAGCTGCTTAGGCCAGGATTTGATTCCTGTGGGCCCTCCTATCCACTGATGCTCAAAGCCTTGGATCCTTTTTATTTTACCCTTGCCTTTTGGTTTAAAGGGCAATTGGCTTTTTTCTACTTGCTTTTTCTCCTTTTTTTTTCTTGCATTTTTTTCTTTTTTTTTCTATTAACTGTTTTTTCTTGTTTCAAGAATCATTTTTATGATTTTTCAGATCATCAATAACATTTCTTCTTTTCCATCATTCTTTCAAGAGCCAACAATTTTAACATTCATGGACAACAAATTCAAAAATATGCACTATTCAAGCATTCATTCAGAAAAACAGAAAGTATTGCCACCACATCAAAATAATTAATCTGTTTTAAAATTTAAAATTCAAGTACTTCTTTTTCTTTTGCAATTAAAAACACTTTTTATTTAAGAAAGGTGATGGATTCATAGGACATTCATAGCTTTAAGACCTCTTTGGAGTATTCTCTTTCTTGCCTCTTGAATTGGTTTGTTTTCCCTTAGGAGCCATGATCTTGATGAGTCTTAGCTCAGTGATCACAGAAAAACACACCAAACTTACAGGTTTGCTTGCCCTCAAGCAAAAGAAAGGAAATGGGAGAGAGAGGAGGAGAGGCAAATTCGAATGGTGGAGAGGAGGGGGTGGCCGAATGTGTATTTATAAGAGGAGGGGAGGGTTTTCGAGAATTTTGAAAGAGATATGACATAGAGATATGATTGGTGGAAGAAAATAAAATCATGATATGAAAAAGATGAGATTTTTAATTGGAAAAGATATAAAGAGGTTAAATCTGAAAATTTGTTTATGCATCTAAGAAATAAGAGATGATATGATGAGTTTGAAAAGATTTGGAAAGAAATTGAAAAGATACTTGAGTTTTTAAAGAAGATTTGGGAAGGATTGGAAAGAAATTTGAAAAGAGATTTAGAAAATTGTTGAATTTTTTGAAAATTGAGGATGAATGATGAAAGTTTGAAACATGTTTATGCAGAAAATTATGAGTTAAAACATGAAAATTTGAAAAATTTTGAAGTAGAAAACAAAATCCTCTCCCCCTGTCTTTCTGGCGTTTAACGCCCATAAGTTGGCCATTGTGGGCGTTTAACGCCCAGCCAGGTACCCTGGCTGGCGTTAAACGCCAGAAATCCTTTGTTACTGGGCGTTTTTCTGAACGCCCAGGATGCTGCAATTCTGGTGTTAAACGCCCAGAATGGTACCCATTCTGGCATTTAACACCCAAAATGGTACCTTTACTGGCGTTAAACGCCCAAAATGGTACCCATTTTGGCGTTTAAAGCCCAAAATGCTCCTTACTGGCGTTTTCTTGCCAGTGAGCTCCTTTTTTCTGCTTTTTGCGCTGAATCTTTCTGTAACTCTATGAATTCCTTCAATTTTGATGATTAATCCTGAAGAGAATTTATATTAAAGTTCTCTAGGTATTAAGTAAAACAAATAACCTGCTAATGGCTGGGTTGCCTCCCAGCAAGCGCTTCTTTATTGTCTTTAGCTGGACCTTGACTGAGCTTTATTCAAGCCTCAGTTTTGAGCATTCTTGCTCAAAATTGCTTTCAAGATAATGTTTGATTCTCTGTCCATTAAAAAAGAACTTTTTATCAGAATCAATATCTTGAAGCTCAACATATCCATACGGTGATACACTTGTGATCACATATGGTCCCCTCCACCGGGATTTCAATTTCCCGGAGAATAGTCTGAGCCTAGAGTTGAAGAGCAGAATCTTTTGTCCTGGTTCAAAGACTCTAGATGACAGTTTCTTATCATGCCACTTTTTTGCTTTCTCCTTATAAATTTTTGCATTTTCAAAAGCATTGAGTCTGAATTCCTCTAGCTAATTCAGCTGGAGCAATCTTTTCTCTCCAGCTAACTTGGCGTCCAAGTTTAGGAATCTGGTTGCCCAGTAGACTTTATGTTCCAGTTCCATGGGCAAATGACAGGCATTGCCATACACAAGCTGGTATGGAGAGGTTCCTATAGGAGTCTTGAATGCTGTTCTGTATGCCCATAGAGCATCATCCAAGCTTTTTGTCCAATCCTTTCTACGGGCAATTACAATCTGTTCTAGAATTCTTTTTAGTTCTCTATTAGAGACTTTAGCCTACCCATTTGTCTGTGGGTGATATGGAGTTGCTACTTTGTGGCTAATTCCATATCGTACCATAGTAGAGTATAGCTGTTTATTGCAAAAATGAGTGCCCCTGTCACTGATTAGTACTCTGGAGACGCCAAATCTGCTGAAGATATGTTTCTGGAGGAATTTCAGTACGGTCTTAGTATCATTAGTGGGTGTGGCAATTGCTTCTACCCATTTAGATACGTAGTCTACTGCCACCAGAATTTAAGTATTTGAGTATGATGGTGGAAAAGGACCCATGAAGTCAATACCCCATACATCAAACAACTCAATCTCTAAGATCCCTTGTTGAGGCATGGCATAACCATGTGGCAAGTTGCCAGCTCTTTGGCAACTGTCACAGTTACGCACAAACTCTCGGGCATCCCTATAGAGAGTAGGCCAGTAGAAGCCACATTGGAGGACCTTAGTGGTTGTTCGCTCACCTCCGAAATATCCTCCATACTGTAATCCATGGCATTTCTATAGGATATTATGTGCCTCTTCTCTGGGTACGCATCTACGGATCATTCCGTCTGCACATCTCTTAAAGAGACATGGTTCATCCCATAAGTAGTACTTTGCATCTGAAATTAGTTTTTTCATCTGCACCCTGCTGTACTCTTTGGGTATGAACCTCACAGCTTTATAATTTGCAATGTCTGCAAACCATGGTGCTTCCTGAATGGCGAAGAGTTACTCATCCGGAAAGGTTTCAGAGATCTCAGTAGGAGGGAGGGACGCCCCTGCTACTAGTTCTATCCGGGACAGGTGATCAGCTACCTAGTTCTCTGTCCCTTTTCTGCCTCTTATTTCTATATCAAACTCTTGCAGAAGCAACACCCATCTTATTAGCCTGGGTTTTGAATCCTGCTTTGTGAGTAGGTATTTAAGAGCAGCATGGTCAGTATACACAATCACTTTGGAACCTACTAAATAGGATCTAAACTTGTCAATGGCATAAACCACTGCAAGTAACTCTTTTTCTGTGGTTGTGTAATTTTTCTGTGCATCATTTAAAACACGGCTGGCATAGTAAATAACATGCAGAAGCTTGTTATGCCTCTGTCCCAACACTGCACCAATGGCATGGTCACTGGCATCACACATTAGTTCGAATGGTAATGTCCAGTTTGGTGTAGAGATGACTGGTGTTGTGACCAGCTTAGCTTTCAAGGTCTCAAACACCTACAGAAACTCTGTGTCAAACACAAATGGCATGTCAGCAGCTAGCAGATTATTCAGAAGTTTTGCTATTTTCGAAAAATCCTTTATAAACCTCCTGTAGAATCCTGCATGTCCCAGAAAGCTTCTGATTGCTTTTACATTGGCAAGTGGTGGTAATTTTTCAATTACCTCTACCTTAGCTTGATCCACCTCTATTCCCTTGTTTGAAATTTTATGCCCAAGGACAATTCCTTCAGTCACCATAAAGTGACATTTTTCCCAGTTTAAAACTAGGTTGGTCTCTTGGCATCTTTTCAGAACAAGTGCTAGATGGTCAAGACAGGAGCTAAATGAGTCTCCAAATACTGAGAAGTCATCCATGAAGACTTCCAGAAATTTTTCCACCATATCAGAGAAAATAGAAATCATGCACCTCTGAAAGGTTGCAGGTGCATTGCACAGACCAAAAGGCATCCTTCTGTAGGAAAATACTCCGGAAGAACATGTGAATGATGTTTTCTCTTGATCCTGAGGATCTACTGCAATTTGGTTATAGCCTGAATAGCCATCCAAAAAGTAGTAATAGTCATGACCTGCTAGTCTCTCTAGCATCTGGTCTATGAATGGTAAAGGAAAATGATCCTTTCTGGTGGCTGTATTGAGCCTTCTGTAGTCAATACACATACGCCACCCTGTAACTGTTCTTGTAGGAACCAGTTCATTCTTTTCATTGTGAACCACTGTCATGCCTCCTTTTTGAGTACAACTTGGACAGGGCTTACCCAGGGGCTATCAGAAATAGGATAAATAATCCTAGCCTCTAGTAACTTAGTGACCTCTTTCTGCACCACCTTCTTCATGGCTGGATTTAGCCGCCTCTGTGGTTGAACCACTGGCTTAGCATCATCCTCTAATAGGATCTTTTGCATGCATCTTGCTGGGCTAATACCCTTAAGATCACTTATGGACCACCCAAGAGCTGTCTTGTGTGACTTTAGCACTTGAATGAGTGTTTTCTCTTCCTGTGGATTTAAAGCAGAGCTTATGATCACTGGAAAAGTGTCACCTTCTCCCAAAAATGTATATTTCAGGGATGGTGGTAGTGGTTTGAGCTCGGGTTTAGGAGGTTTATCCTCTTCCTGAGGAATTTTCAGAGGTTCTTTTATTTTCTCTGATTCCTCCAGATCAGGCTGAACATCTTTAAAGATGTCCTCTAGCTCTAATTCAAGACTTTTAGTCATATTGACCTCTTCCACCAAAGAGTCAATAATATCAGTGCTTATGCAGTCATTTGATGTGTCTGGATGCTGCATAGCTTTGACAGCATTTAACTTGAACTCATCCTCATTGACTCTCAGGGTCACTTCCCCTTTTTGTACATCAATAAGAGTCCGTCCAGTTGCTAGGAAAGGTCTTCCTAGAATGAGAGTTGTACTCTTGTGTTCCTCCATTTCCAGCACTATAAAGTCAGTGGGAAAGGCAAATGGCCCGACCTTGACAATCATGTCCTCAATTATGCCTGATGGATATTTAATGGAGCCATCAGCGAGTTGAAGACATATCCGGGTTGGTTTGACTTCTTCAGTCAAGCCAAGCTTTCTGATAGTGGATGTAGGTATTAGGTTGATACTTGCTCCAAGGTCACATAGAGCTATCTTGGTGCAAGCATCCTCTAATGTGCACGGTATCATAAAGCTTCCTGGATCTGTAAGCTTCTCTGGTAAGCTTTTCAGAATGACTACACTACATTCTTCAGTGAGAAAAATTTTTTCAGTTTCTCTCCAATCCTTCTTATGACTTAAGATCTCTTTCATGAACTTAGCATAAGAGGTATTTGCTCAAGTGCCTCTGCAAATGGGATCTTTATTTCAAGAGTCCTGAGATAGTCTGCAAAGCGGGCAAATTGTTTATCCTGCTCCGCTTGGCGGAGTTTCTGAGGATAAGGCATCTTGGCTTTATATTCTTCAACCTTAGTTGCTGCAGGTTTATTCCCTACAGAGGTGGTTGGAGAAGCCTTCTTAGAGGGGTTACTATCAGTACTTGCAGGTGTCTGATCCCTCATTGGCGTGTGAACGCCAGGATTGGGTGCTGGATGGGCGTTTAACGCCAGCTTCCCACCCTTTTCTGGCGTTTGAATGCCAGAACTGGGCAGGGAATGGGCGTTTAACGCCAACTTTTCTCCCTTTTCTGGCGTTTGAACGCCAGAAGTGGGCATCCACTGGGCGTTTAATGCCAATCTTTCACCCTTTTCTGGCGTTTGAACGCCAGAATTATTCCTCTTTGGTCTCTTGCTGTCCTCAGAGGGATTTTGGGTAATGGTTTGGTCATCCTCTATCAGTTGTTCCTTTCTTGGCTTTCTGCTACTTTGAGCTGATTTATTCAATGTCTTCCCGCTCCTTAATTGGACAGCTTGGCATTCTTCTGTTATCTGTTTAGATAGCTGCTGTCTTGTCTGATTCAATTATGCTTCCATATTCTTGTTAGCATTTTTAGTGTCTTGGAGCATCTCTTTAAATTCTGCTAATTATTTTGTCATAAGGAGTAATTGTTGATTAAGCTCAATAATCTGTTCTTGAGGATTAGGATCAGTAGTTACTGCCCTGGCCTCTTCCTTTATGTAGGACTCACTGCTAGAGTACAAATGTTGATTTCTAGCAACCGTATCTATGAATTCCTGAGCCTCTTCAATCATCTTCCTCATGTGTATAGATCCACCAGCTGAGTGGTCTAGAGACATCTGAGCTTTTTCTGTAAGCCCATAGTAGAAGATGTCTAATTGTACCCACTCTGAAAACATTTCAGAGGGGCATTTCCTTAGAATCCCTCTGTACCTCTCCCAGGCATTATAAAGGGATTCATGATCCTCTTGTTTAAAGCCTTGGATGTCCAGCCTTAGCTGTGTCATCCTTTTTGGAGGGTAAAATTGATTCAAAAATTTGTCTGATAACTGTCTCCATGTTTTTATGCTTGCTGTGGGTTGGTTATTTAACCACCTCTTAGCTTGATCTTTTACAGCAAATGTTCACAAGGGACACCAAACTTAAAATTTTTAGAAAATTAAACACAAATTTTCGAAAATTTAAAGGAAAACACAAAGAAGACACCAAACTTAGAATTTTTAAAGATCAAGAAAGAACTAAGAACATGCAAATTCAAAAAATTGAAAGAAAATAAAAGCATGCAATTGACACTAAACTTAAAATATGGAACTAAACTCAAATAAAAGACTCAAATTTAGTGACTCTAAACCAAAAAAAAATAAATTATACCTAATCTAAGCAACAAGATAAACCGTCAGTTGTCCAAACTCGAACAATCCCCAGCAACGGCGCCAAAAACTTGGTGCACAAAATTATAATCACACTTTTGCAACTCCGCACAACTAACCAGCAAGTGCACTGGGTCGTCTAAGTAATACCTTACGTGAGTAAGGGTCGATCCCACGGAGATTGTCGGCTTGAAGCAAGCTATAGTTATCTTGTAACTCTTAGTCAGGATATCAATAATTCTCAGATTTAATTGTAAAAAGTAAAAGAACATGAAATAAATACTTGTTTTGTAGTAATGGTGAACAGGTTGAGGTTTTGGAGATGCTCTATCTTCTGAATCTCTACTTTCCTACTGTCTTCTTCTTCATGCACGCAAGGCTCCTTCCATGGCAAGCTATATGTTGGTGGATCACCGTTGTCAATGGCTACCATCCATCCTCTCAGTGAAAATGGTCCAAATGCGTTGTCACCGCACGGCTAATCATCTGTCGGTTCTCACTCATGCTGGAGTAGGATCCATTGATCCTTTTACGTCTGTCACTACGCCCAGCACTCGTGAGTTTGAAGCTCGTCACAGTCATCCCTTCCCAGATCTTACTCGAAATACCACAGACAAGGCTTAGACTTTCCGGATCTCAGGAATGGCCGCCAATAATTCTAGCCTATATCACGAAGGTTCCAATCTTAGATTAGAAACCCAAGAGATACACATTCAAGCTTGATTGCATGTAGAATGGAGGTGGTTGTCAGGTACGCGTTCATAGGTGAGAATGATGATGAGTGTCACGGATCATCACATTCATCAGGTTGAAGTGCGAATGAATATCTTAGAATAGAAGCAAGCATGATAGAATGGAAAACAGTAGTAATAGCATTAATTCATCGAAACACAGCAGAGCTCCTCACCCCCAACCATGGGGTTTAGAGACTCATGCCATAGAGAATACAATATGAAACGTGTAAAGTGTCATGAGGTACAAGATGAATCACTAAAAGAAGTTTTTATAGTAAACTAGTGATCTAGGGTTACAGAAATTGAGTAAGCTAGAATAGTTAATGTAGAAATCCATTTCCAGGGCCCACTTGGTGTGGGCTTGGGCTGAACATTGAAGCTTTCACGTGTAGAGACCTTTCTTGGAGTTAAACGCCAGCTTTTGTGCCAGTTTGGGCGTTTAACTCCAGCTTTCATGCCAGTTCTGGCGTTTTGACTCCAGAATTTCTGTGCTGACTTTAAACGCTGGTTTGGGCCATTAAATCTTAGGCAAAGAATGGACTATTATATATTGCTGGAAAGCCCAGGATATCTACTTTTTAACATAATTGAGAACGCGCCAATTGGGCTTCTGTAGCTCCAGAAAATCCACTTCGAGTGCAAGTAGGTCAGAATCTAACAGCATCTGCAGTCCTTTTTCAGCCTCTGAATCAGATTTTTGCTCAGGTCCCTCAATTTCAGCCAGAAAATACCTGAAATCACAAAAGAATATACAAACTCATAGTAAAGTCCAGAAATGTGATTTTTATTTAAAAACTAATAAAAACATAATAAAAACTAACTAAAATATACTAAAAACATACTAAAAATAATGCCAAAAAGCGTATAAATTATCCGCTTATCAGTTAGCTTTGAATTGTATAGGATTTCATAGGTTAGGTGGGAAGTTTAATTTGATCAAAGATTCAAATTCTAGCCCACTTAACCATATATGCATCCTACCTTGACCCTAGCCCCATTACAACCTATGAAAAGACCTCATGATAATTGTATGCATGCATGGGATAAATGTTGATTGTTAAATGAAAAACAAATCTTGGAAAGCATGATTAGGAGAGAATTGAGTGAATCAACCCTAAACACTTGAGCGAATAGACTGCAAACACATCCGGTGAGAGTTCGATTGCTAAATTACATGTTTTCACCTATGATCATCTATTTTCATGAAAGTTCGTAAAAAAAATATTTACTAACTCAATTCAATTGTGGTTTGGCATGGTTGTTAATACCTTAGCCCTTGTGCTTATATATGCTTTCTTGGAAATTAATTTATTTTGACCAGGCAATTGCATTCATTTAGATAGTTGCATATAGTTTAGGTTGCATATAGTTTATTTACATTGAATAAATATTGATACCCTTTTTTCTCTCTTGGTTTAATCATGAGGACATGCTTGGTTTAAGTGTGGGGAGGTTGATAAACCCCATTTGTAGGGTTTATCTTGTATTGATTTTAGGGAATTTTATCACCTTTTACCCACATTAATTCAATGAAATAGCATGGTTTCATGATTGTCTCCTAATTTGTGCTTAAGTGTGAAAACATGCTTTTTGGCCTTTAATTTGATGATTTTAATTCACCTTTGATTCCACTAGATGCCTTGATGTATGTGTTAGTGATTTCAGGTTGAAAAGGGACTAGGAATGGAGAGGAAAGCATGCAAAGTGGAGCAATCATGGAAAATCAAGGATTGGGAGAAATTCACTCCACGCGCACGCGCAGCAGATGCGCACGTGTGAAACGACGAGGTTGCAAGGCAACGCGTACGCGTGACGTGCGCATACGCGTCGATGTTCGCACGTGACTCACTTAAAGTGAATACGCTGGGGCCGAATTCTGGGCTTCCCAGGCCCAAATCCAACTCATTTCTGATGCTATTTAACCCAAGAAATGAAGAGGAATCAACACACTTTTAAACATTAGTTTAGTTTGAGTTAAGTTTTTGGAGGGAAAGTTAGTTTCTAGAGAGAGAAGCTCTCACTTCTCTCTAGAATTAGGATTAGGTTAGATCTAGATTAGGATTTCTTAGATCTAGGTTAATTTCATGCTTTGATTTACTTTTTCCTTTGTAATTCTTCTTCTTCTACCTTTCCTCTCTCTAGTTAGCATTTAATTCATGTAATTCTCTACTTTTATGATTGATGCACTTTTGTTTCTTCTATTTCTCTTTCAATGCAATTTATGATTCATGTTCCTTTATTGTTGAATTGCTTAATTCATTTTACTTTCCTTTTATGCCTTCCATGTGTTTGATAAAATGCTTGGTTAGATTTTAGTATAGATTTTGTTCCTCTTGGCCTAGGTAGATTAATTAGTGACTCTTGAATTATCTAATGCCTTTGATTGATTGAAGATTAGAAGTTTCTAATTAATTTGAATGCCTCTAAAGCTAGTCTTTCCTTAGGAGTTGATTAGGACTTAAGGAATCAAATTCATCCACTTGACTTTTCTCCATGGTTAGAGGTTAACTAAGTGGGGGCAATGGACAATTCTCATCACAATTGATAAGGATAGCTAGGATAGGACTTCTAATTCTCATTCCTTGCCAAGAGCTTTTCTAGTTGTTAGTTTATTTTCATTGCCATTTACTTTTCTTGTCTCTTATTCCAAAAACCCCAAAACATACCTCCAACCAATAACAAGAACACTTTATCACAATTCCTAGGGAGAATGACCCGAGGTTCCAATACTTCGGTTATTATTTGTAGGGGTTTGTTTTAGTGACAAACAATCTTTTGTATGAAAGGATTATTGTTTGGTTTAGAAACTATACTTGCAATGAGAATTCATTTGTGAATTCTAAACACACAAAAATCCATTCATCAACTAACTTTCAACCTACGAAAATATCTTGGAGTGCCTCTCATACACGACCATTGCAGCTAGCATCAATTCATTACATTCTCGACCGAATGCAGAAGAAGTTGAATACCTGGCATAGCAAGACGCTCTCTCTAGCTGGCAGATGTACTGTAGTGCATTCTGTTCTTTCCACTATTCCCAATTACGTTATGCAAACGATGAAAATCCTGGTGGTTGTGTGTAGTAAAATTGATAAGATTTGTCGTAATTTCATTTAGGGGTCGACGAGAATAGAAGAAGAATTCATCCTATTAGTTAGGAAAATATTTGCAAACCCAAAAGCGAGGGAGGACTTGGTTTCAGAAAAGCTCAGGAAAATAAAAAACTTTTCCTCATGAAGTTGGCATGAGGTTGATCAATAGCAAAGATGCTTTGTGGGTTAAGGTACTTCGAAGCAAATATGGTTGTGGAGAGGATGCTATACCTAAATTCAATGCTAAAACAATAGTTCTAATACTTGGCAGGGCATTCTAAAGGTTTGGAAGGAATTTAAACCCCATTTGATTTGGCGTATCGGGAATGGAAATAAGGTTGCCTTCTGTACAGACCATTGGATTGTCGGCATCCCTAGTCTCAACGAGATTGTGCTGGTTGACATCCAGCCTCTTTTAAACGATAAGGTGATGGATTATACTGATTTAAATGGAAATTAGAACTTTATATTCCTCAACCAATTACTTCCCAGTGAAGTAGTTGATATGATCAGAGTGGTTAAATCCCCCTAAAGGGATTTAGGAGAAGATATCATCTGTTGGCTCCCTTCCTCTACAGGGAGCTTCTCTATCAAATCTACACACCTAACAAGACATCAATCTAACTCTAGTACAAATTTTCCATTCAGAAAAATTTGGAAATTATACTTTCCAAAGAGGCTGAGTGTAACACCCTACCATATAGAATCTTATGTCATAAGACAGAGGTGGTGAGGTATTACGACCTCTAAAAATAAAATAAAATATATAATATAGTTTGAAAAAGATTTGTAACTAGGAGCCTTTAAAGAAAAGTTAAAGCAAAAGCAGTAAAACGAAAAGCGCAACACTCACAAAGCGATAACATAAACGAAGCAAGATAGAGCGAGCTAACATGAATG
Organism: Arachis ipaensis; assembly: GCF_000816755.2. NCBI lineage: Eukaryota > Viridiplantae > Streptophyta > Magnoliopsida > Fabales > Fabaceae > Arachis > Arachis ipaensis. The sequence goes on from NC_029787.2 coordinate 111,455,134, forward strand.
TATATGAAAGAGTTCCAAAATACGGAGAACAAAGCTCAAGACTCGGCTTGCAAAGATAAACCGGCCCGAGCACATAAGTGTATATACATATATAAAAAAGAACCCAAAAGAACCCAAAATACAAAGTTTACAGAACCTGTTTCTCCAAAATAACCTCTAAGAGAAAGCTAATACAACATATACATAAGAAGTGGAGATAATAAGTATTTACATATATACATATAACCAAAATAAACCCCAAAAGATATAGGGATCTTCACTATCAGAAGCTTCCAGCATGCCTCAGCGAGGTGCCTCACGTTCTGGATATGAAAATCACAAAATATGTATGGGGTGAGAACTAAAGGTTCTCATCATGGTAACAGTGTCCACATATCTAACATATAATGTCCCGAAAAAATTGAAAGAAATCCTAGAACTTCTGACATATAATTAAATCTTATAAACATAACTAAACCATAAAATAAAATAGGCAACTAGTTAAGGGTCTTCCGTCTACCTAATACTCCCCTTTCCGACTCCTCTGAACCTCCCAACCGCCACCAAAATCACTTGTTACAAACACAACTATAACATATAAGAAAATCACATGTAGAAAGCATATACAGCAGATAAACAAGTAGCAAGTAGTTTATGCAATCAGTTAGGCATTCCAAACAAGGCATACCAAACAAACATATGGATACATATGATGCATGCCTGTCAATGTACACATCGGCGCCTGACCTTGAGATGTGGATCATCCAAGGCACACTAGCTGATGAGTCTCATCTGTTGGTTTTAAAGCTAACCCGACAAGTCCTGGTAGCTAACCTTTGGACTGTCCCTCTGTCGTGCATCCACAAAACTCAAATAATTCTCAATCATAAACATATAACACACACCGATGTTTATCCACGAGGGCGAGCTCATCCAGAAATTTCACAGTTTCCAGCCACACTTACGACATAGGATCAGTAGAGTATCGAGTCTCAACTTGGAGCACGTGGTGGCTAGCCACTGCTTTCACCCACGAAAACTCAAATCTCAGATAATTGGAAGTGCAACAATCACATTATCATTCACTAATCATATATATATAT
>NC_029787.2:111457472-111474088 GCF_000816755.2 Arachis ipaensis
CGGCACATAGCATAAACAACACTTCCACCATCATCATCAGTAAACTCAAATAATCATTACCAGCCATGATTTATAATCAATTTAACTCTTTCTTCATCAATAAGTTACCTCCCACACTGCCCTCATCATACTTCATTATCCAAAAACTACCCGATCAGGCTTTAAACAAGAGAAAATAGAATTTTGAAAGCTAGAGGAATGTATTAAATATCAAAATTCATAGTTTCAGAAAAACAGGGGCTCGCGTATGCAACCCCTTTCTCGCGTACGCGAGGAGTATAGCCCGTAGCGTATGCTCGTGTCACATGCCACCCTACGCATACGCACCCTCACAAAACTAGACTTCTCGCGTACGCGGTACTGGTTCGCATACGCGAGCACCTCAACCCGAATTAATTGCCGGCGTCGCATGCCATGTGGTCGCGTACGCAACCAAGGAAAATGCCATTCTCGCGTACACAATATACAACCCATGTACGCGAGACCTCTGGGCCGTAGCCACTAGCAGCATCGTGTGTGTCCCTCGCATACACAAGCATAGCAGAAGTTCAAAAAGCTGCTAAGTCCAGAATTTTCAGTTTTGTACAGGAAACTTTGATTGTGCATAACTTTCTCGTTTTAAAATATTTTTCCTCCGTTCTTCGAATGGCGTAAACATCTCGGATCAAATTTTCTTTCTAAAGAAGTTTGATACAAATCGAAGGTCTGGAGATCAAGTTATACTCCGCCAAAGTTGGTTAAAATCATAGTTTTCACAAAACTTAACAAGCTTCCAATTTCAAAACATACAATTTCCAAACCCTTTAAAACCAACCCAAACTTTACCAATTTAGCATCAACCAGATACAAACTTCCTCATACAATCCACAACCTACCAATTTTCTCCACTTTCATCAATCTCAAATTTGATATTTCAAGTTCAACAACATACAAAATACATCATCAATTTCTTATGACAATTTCAATATCAACTTCACCATCAACATGGTACCAACAACAATTCAATCTCACTAACCATTATACATATACCAAGTCACACATATCAACCATACAAGCTTCTATCACAACTTCCAAAAATTACTAACCACATACATAATAATACAATCCATCTCAACCAACCAACAACACCAACAATTCAATTCCTATCGTAGGGTCACTAGCCTAAGTTTTCACAATACATTATGTTTTAGATACGAGAAACCGAAACGATACCTTGGCCGATTTCCACGTATAACCCAAAGACACCATCAAAGGCATAAACTCAGACCCAATGATTTAAAATCCCCAAAGCAATGACATCCAAAGCTCCACCAAGTCTCCAATGTTCACAATCAAGCTCCAATTTACATATATATACTACCTAATCCACATTACCACATTAAAATATAACAACTTAATACCCAAACATAATAAATCAATAATTTCACTAGGGTTCAAGGATTCTCACCTTACCCAAGCACCAAAGAGACAAGATTAAGCGTTTTCCTCAAGCTAATTGGATCCTATAACATCAAAGAACTCAAAATCTCAACACCAATAACATAAATTTTCAAAAATCAAGGGCTGGAAAAATGGTGAGAAAATGTGACTTATCTTTTAAATAACCTTGTGGGGAGCTCGATGCCACGGTCATGTGGTCACAAACAGTGCAGCAATCGGAGCTCCGGATCAAAAGTTATGTGGATTTGATTATCAAGTGTGGGTTTAGGTTTTGGAAAGTGTTCTTCCTTTCCTATGGCTGAGCTTCAGCATTTCCAGCATGCAAATGGAGAGAGAATGAGCTGAAGCTCATTGTTCAAGTGAGTGGGTTGGACCCACGGACTCAGTTTGGGCCCGGTTCGCTCGGTTCGGTCTGTCTGGCCTAATCTTGGGCCAAATTCTTTAAAATTGGTGTCAAAATTCTTGTTTTAATTAACTCTATCATATTAAACTATAAAATTCAATTTTTCTAATTTTCTAGAATAAATTTTAATTTATAAGTTAATTAGTTATTAATTATTCGAGTTTTACATTCTACTCACCTAAATAAGAATTTTGCCCACAAAATTCTAATTTAGTTACCTGAGAATAGGTGTGGATAGTCTGTCCGCATTTCCGATTCAAGTTCCCAACTGTGCTCCTCAATACCGGCCCGACTCCATGCAACTTTGACTAACGAAACTTCCTTTTTGCGCAACCATTTAATACTGGTGTCGTCAATTCTGACGGGAGTCACTTGGAGTGTCAAATCCTCTTTTAACTTAATGGATTCAGGTTCTAACACATGGCTAGCATCAGTAGTGTACTTCCAAAGCTACAACACGTGGAATACGTCATGCAAGTTCGAAAGATGTGGCGGTAGAGCTACCCGATATTCCATCGGTCCAATCCTCTCTAGAATCTGAAATGGACCGATGTATCGAGGATTCAGTTTCTTTGTTTTAATCGCTCTACCTACACCATTGTTGGAGTGACCTTAAGAAAAACATTATCTCCTTCCTCAAACTCCAAGGATTTCCACCTCTGATCGGCATAACTCTTCTGTCGACTCTGAGCAATGAGCATCCTATTTCGAATTTTCTTGCCCTGTTCAGTGGTTTTAGCTATCATTTCAGGCCCTAACAAGCTTTTCTCCCCAGCTTCATACCAACATAGCAGAAATTGGCACTTTTTCCCATACAGAGTCTCATATGGAGCCATTTTGATGCTCGCATGGAAGCTGTTGTTATACGCAAACTCCACTAGTGGCATATATCAATCCCAGCTCACCAGCTGGTCCAAAACACAAGCCCTCAACATATCTTCCAGAGTTTGTATTATTCTCTCGGATTGACCATCTGTTTGAGGATGGTAAGTTGTACTTAAGCTTAACCGGGTTCCAAAAGCTCTCTGAAATGCCCCCAAGAACCTTGAAGTGAAACGGGGATCTCTATCAGAAATTATAGTTGTAGGTACACCGTGAAGTCTCACAATTGCCTTTATGTATAAACGTGCTAGCTCCTCAAGGGTACAGTTCATCCGAATGGGTAAAAAGTGAGCCAACTTTGTCACTCGATCCACAATCACTCAGACAGCATCAAAACCGAAATCTCTAAAGGTTGCAAGGTCCCGGACGGTCCCTGGTGTTCAATCTTTACTTTCTGACAGGTTAAGCACCTTGAAACATGTGCTGCCACATCATTTTTCATACCAAGCCATAAGAACATAGCTTTCAGATCATGGTACATCTTAGTGCTTCCCGAATGAATAGAAAATTCGCTTTTATGTGCCTCCTTCAAAATATCTTGCCGTAAGGTTCCAACATCTGGTAGACAGATTCTACCTTTGAACCTCCATATTTCGCCATCGTCCCATGATACTCTCCATCGCTTTCCTTGCTCAATTGCCAGCCACACCTTATTAAATCCCTTTTTGTCTTGCTGAGCTTCTTCAATCTTGGACTTAAAGTCACTCGAAATTTGCAATCGACTCAAACACAAGGCCTCGGACTCTTCTTGAACACCTAACTTCAGGCTCTGGAATGCTTTAAGTAACTCCTCCTCTCGAAGCATCATCCAAGCAGTACACAATGATTTTCGACTTAAGGCATCCGCCACAATATTTGCCTTTCCTAGATGGTAATATAGTTCAAAGTCATAGTCCTTCAGTAACTGTATCCATCTCCTCTGCCGCATATTAAGCTCTTTCTGATCAAAAAGATATTTCAAGCTCTTGTGATCAGAGAAAACTTGGAACTTAACCCCATAGAGGTAATGCCTCCACACCTTCAATGCAAACACAACCGCAGCAAGTTCCAGGTCGTGCGTCGGGTAATTAACTTCATGAGGTCTCAACTGTCGTGATGCATACGCCACCACATTTTGGTGTTGCACCAACATACACACCAGACCCTTCAATGAAGCGTCACAGTACACCTCGAATGGTTCATTTGGTTCAGGTAACACGAGCACAGGCGCTGTAGTCAATTTCTACTTTAGATCTTGAAAACTCACTTCGCATTCAGACGTCCAGACAAACGGCGCATCTTTGCGGGTTAATTTTGTCAATGGCAAAGCTATTTGAGAGAAACCCTTTATGAATCTCTGATAATATCCAGCCAAACCCAGAAAACTCCTTATCTCAGTTACTAAGGTCGGTCACCCCCACTCCATTACTACTTCCACCTTAGAAGGATCTACAACTATCCCCTGTTTACTTCCTACATGGCCCAGAAACTTCACCTCACTCTTCCAGAATTTGCATTTAGATAACTTGGTGTACAACTTTCTCTCCTTCAAGATTCGGAGGACAGTTTGCAAGTGACCCGAATGCTCTTCATTATCATTGAAATAAGTCAGTATGTCATCAATGAAGACGACTACAAACTTATCTAGAAACAGACGGAAAATTCAATTCATGTAGTCCATAAACATTGCAGGAGAATTTGTCAACCCAAAAGACATTACAGTGCACTTGTAATGACCATATCGGGTTCTGAAACCAGTCTTAGGGATGTCTCCGTCTCTTACCCTTATCTAGTGATAACCGGATCGCAAGTCAATTTTAGAAAAAAATCCGGGCTCCTTGTAACTGATCCATGAGATCGTCGATCCTTGGCAGTGGGTATTTATTCTTTACCGTGACCTTGTTCAATTGCCTATAGTCCACACAGAGATGCATAATTTTGTCTTTGTTCTTCACCAGTAATACTGGTGCTCCACACGATAAAACGTTCGGACGAATGAAGTTTTTACCCATTAGCTCTTCTAACTGAGACTTGAGTTCAGTTAATTCCAACGGAGACATTCGATAAGGAGCAATTGAGATTGGCTCGGCCACAGGCACCTACTTAATCGCAAACTCAATCTCTCGAGCAGAAGAGAATTTTGGGAATTTCTTCTGGAAACACTTCAGGAAATTTACACACAACCGGAATTTGCTCTAAGCTTTGTTCCTCCCCTGAAACACCCGCAGTTAATAGCATAACACCCTGACATTTATTTCCAGAACAGTTTACTGTCATAGAGTTCAAATAGTAGCTATTCACTACCACCGGCCCTTCCGATCCTTCCGGCATAAAGTACAATGACTTCTCAGAATAGTCAAGCAAGACATGATTCCTAGATAACCAATCCAATTCCAAAATGAGATCCAGACCAGTCATTGGCAAACAAATTAGATCATGGATGAAATCTCGTTGTTTAACTCGGAATGACACTTGTGGGCAACCTTACCTAGTCACAACGGCTTCCAAAGTAGCATTATGCACATTTAGATCATAATCTAGCACAGCTATCTTTAACTCTAATTCACTGGCCTTATCAAATGCTAAGAATGAATGAGTAGCTCCAAAATCAAATAAAGCATTCAAAGTTTTACCAACTATTTCACATTTATCTCGGATTAGTGTATCAAACCCATTGGCACCCGCAGCTGATGTAATGAATACTCGTCCTGGCTACTGTGCTCTCCCAATACCTTGCCTTTGTTTCTCCGTCTAGTTTGAGGTTTTATGTCCCGCCTTTCCACATGAATAACACAAGCCCCAACTAGCTTTGTACGGAACTCCCGAGAGATAACTTCCACATCTAGCACAAGCTTGCTGTTTCTGAGGTTGTTTCCTAAATCTTCTCCTCGGGTAATTGTTGTTGTTAGGCCTTCTGAAATTAGTCTGACCCTGAGTCTACTGTGGTACAAATCCTCCACACTTGAAAGTCTGACCCCTAGGAGCAAAGTTTCTTCCTCGGTTCTGCTAAAAAGGCACCCTATGGCTCCCTTTATCTGCAGCTGCCTTTTTCACACAGTCTTCAGTAACCCTGCTCTTATTTACTAACTCTGAAAAGATTCTGATCTCCATTGGCTCCACAGAAATTAGGATATCGCTCCGAAGTCCACCCTCAAACTTAATGCACTTTCACTCCTCGAAGTCTCCAGGAGCTCACTGACAAATACGGAAATCTGCACAGTTCCTCAAATTTATTTGTATATTCAAACACTGACATGGCACCCTGCTTCATCTGCAGTAACTCAAGTTCCTTTTCTGTTCTGACTAAATTCAGAAAGTACTTTTTATAAAATTTCACCTGGAAGGCATCCCAGGAGATAGGATCATCGCTTGCTGCAAGAGATGTCATGTTCCCTACCACCAATACAACGCTTCCCCCGTAAGCTGAAAAGTGGCGAACTCCACAAATTGATCTTCAGGCACCAGTTGTGCTTGTAGTGCTCGCTTCATTGCCTAAAACCAGTTATCGGCTTCAGTCAGATTGGTGGTTCCCCTGAAAACTGACAGATTAACCTTCAGAAATGCTGACAGCGTCATCAGCCCGTTTTCACCATTTTCCCATTACCATTGTACATTTGCTGTCCAAGCGCCTTAGCAGTGGCCTGCATAGCAGCAGCCATGTTCTCCAATGCAACCATGAATTTCACTGGGTTATTCGTGTCAGTTTCTGGTTCCTGATTACTAGTTCAACCTCTCCCACGGCCTCGACCGCATCCTCGAGGCGCCATCTGGTTCCTATACACACCAAACAATCGATATTAAGGTTCTCAATCCCAATATCACAAGTCTAGTGCTTCAAAGTCCCAAATGCATGCTTATGAACGTTTATGCCACATATATCAGTTAGATATCCTAATAGCACATTAACACACACACACACACACACAGAGTATGCAAGAAGCATAGTCAGTCCGTCCCTCAGGCTCTACAAGAACGAACTGCTCTGATACCATAATGTAACACCCTACCACACAGAATCTTATGCTTAAGTCATAAGACAGAGGTGGTGAGGTATTACGACCTCTAAAAACAAAATTTTGTATATAATATAGTTTGAAAAAGATTTGTAACTAGGAGCATTTGAAGAAAAGTTAAAGAAAAAACGGTAAAACATAAATTGTAACACTCACGGAGTGATAACGTACACGAAGCAAGATAGAGTGAGCTAACATGAATGTATATGAAAGAGTTCCAAAATACGGATAACAAAGCTCAAGACTCGGCTCGCAAAGATAAACCGGCCCAAGCACATAAGTTGTAACACCCTAACTTCTAGCATCTCATGATCGTACTAAAAGCTCAGGTGTTACTTACCTCTAACCCCTTTTTATTCTATACTATCTTTATTTAATATCGTGCCTTTGCGAATACGAACGGAAACTTTAATTATGAAAACGAAAAGTTTACTCTTAACCACTTAAAAAGAAAGATATACATCTTCACATAACATTATATACATAGACTTATTTCAAGTTTCTCAAATACAAGTCCTACCCATATATAACTCTGTAGACCGGTCACGGCTCCTTGCCAAGGGTTTCCTGAACCTGTCGCTGAAACAGAAGATCTGTAGGGGGTGAGAATGTCGTTCTCGCATGTTCTCAGTAGAAAAAGTGAATGCCGTGAGAGTAAAGAAATAAGTTGCAAATAATTTCTCTTTAACTTTAAAATAATTTCCTTTTGAATTTCTTAAAACTTACTTTAAATACTTTAGTTAGTTCTCTTCAAATTATCTTTACTATAAACAAATTCCAGTTACGTCACTCAGTTTTTTTAGTACAGTAATCAGTTCTCGACTATCTTAATCCTTGACACATACAGGAACCATCAAGCACAAGCACAAGCACACACGCAACACAAACACATAAACAATTCACACATAAATCAAATATAAGGAATTCACAATTAACATAGCACAACACACATGAACACTCAAGTAATTCACACAATGCATATGATGAATGCCTTTCCTATGCAAGCCATGAGCTCATGCGTCGGTTGTCTACCCAGAACCCGACGTTACTCGGAGCGAACCCCGAATATGGTTTCTTTACCATGTCAGTCAGGTACAATTATCATCATGGGCGAACCCATGTTAGTTAGGATATCTTGGCATCACAGTAAGAAACAGGCTATCAGTTAGGCGAACATTTTCGCATTAGCAACCTTAGGCTATCAGTTAGGCGGGCACTTTCGCATTAGCAATTTGGCACAAGGCCCTTTCAACATACAATATGCTATCAGTTAGGCGAATATTCCCGCATTAGCAACTTTAGGCTATCAGTCAGACGGACACTTCCGCATTAGCAATTTGGCACAGACCCATTCAAACATACAATATTCAATTATCCTATCATTCCTAGTTTTTCATTTCTTTTCTTTTTGTCATACCTCCGCATCACCAAATAATCAATCATACATCCGCATCAACACGTAATTAATTATACCTTCGCATCACCACATATTCAATAATACCTCTACATCACCACATAATCTCTCACACTTCCACATCACCATAAAGATACACTTTCCATCATTCTTCAATCTTAACCTCAAAACGTTTAGTTTATAAGTATCCAAATTTCTTTAAGTATTTAATCGAAATAAAATTCATTTTCTTAATAAACCGAACTCAAATCATAACTTAAAACAAAAAATTTTTCTCAATGGATTAAACTTAAAACATAATACTTTTCTTGATAAATCGAAAATCGAATATTATAATTCTTAAATCAAATTTTCTTTAAAATAATGCTTTAAGCAAAGCCTCGGAATTTTACAAAATTTTCTGCAGTATTTCTTCTAAAATTCGGGTTTTGCCACCCTTTAAGAGTCCTAATCAAATCATTTCTCAAACATTTCGAATATCAAATCCTTTTCGTTAATCAAACCGTTTCTAAATATCAAATAATTTTCAATAATAAAATCGTTTCCTTTGAAGGTAACCCTCTTTCTAATTCAATAAAATTAGCCCCATTTCAAATCTAAAGAAAATTCACTTCTTCATTTAAACTTTACAAAACCCTCCAACCAAAATCACCCTTACGGCTTCCTCACTTTCATAATTTCTCAATTCATATGTCATTTAACCAAAGCATAAACATAATATATTTCCAACCACAATTCAATTTCAAGCAATCAAGAAATCAAACACACTCATCAAACTCAATCATTTTTCACGGTCATAAATCTAAACAACGGGAATTCTTAAATTAAAAAGTATTAAAAAGCTTTTTGACAATTACTCAATAAATATTTTGGCATCCTTAAATTAAAAAGTATTAATCTTAAAATAAAATCTCCTACTTCTGCTTGAAATCAAAACAACGGAAATTTTAGAAAAATGCTAAAGAAAAAAACGTCAGAAATCATTTGTACCTCCTAAAACTTCAATTAGCCGAACTCAAGGAGAAAAAGAGTTACATCACTGTCAACTTTTATCGGACAAAAATAATGCCAACATATAAAAAAAAGAATATGAACATTTTTACCAAATTAAATTTTTTTATTAGAGTTACGGATCTCAAGAAATCGAAATTAATTAGAAGCATTCGGGTGCCATGGAAGCTTTCACGTTCTCTCTCTTTCTCTTGTCTCCAATTCAATTCGGTGATGATGATGATGATTAATATCGCAGGAAGTGAATTGGTGTCATGATTGTATATATATGTATACATATACATATCTAAATTCAAGCCACGTTGGCTTGTTTTCCTTACTATTTCCTTAATGGCCTTCGGCCAAAGGAAAAAACTATGCAGAACCTAAAATATAAAGTTTACAGAATTTGTTTCTTTAAAATAATCTCTAAGAGAAAGCTAATACAACATATACATAAGAAATGGACATAATAAGTATTTACATATATACATATAACTAAAATAAATCCCAAAACATATAGGGATCTTCGCTATCAGAAGCTTCCAGCATGCCTCAGCGAGGTGCCTCACGTCCGGCATCTGAAAATCACAAAATATGCATGGGGCGAGAACCAGAGGTTCTCAGCATAGTAACAGTGCCTACATATCTAACATATAATGTCCCGGAAAAGCCGAAGGCAATTCTAGAACTTTCGACATATAATTAAATCTTATAAACATAACTAAACCATAAAATAAAATAGACAACTAGCTAAGGGTCTTCCGTCTATCTAATACTCTCCTTTCCGACTCCTCCGAACCTCCCAACTGCCACCGAAATCACTTGTTACAAACACAATTATTACATACAAGGAAATCACATGTAGAAAGCATATACAGCAGATAAACAAGTAGCAAGTAGTTTATGCAATCAGTTAGGCATTCCAAATAAGGCATACCAAACAAACATATAGATGCATATGATGCATGCTTGTCCTATTGGCTGATGAGTCTCATCTGTTGGTTATAAAGCTAACCCGACAAGTCCTGGTAGCTAACCTTTGGACTGTCCCTCTGTCGTGCATCCCCAAAACTCAAATAATTCTCAATAATAAACATATAACACACACCAGGTTTATCCACGGGGGTGAGCTCATCCAGAAATTTCACAGTGTCCAGCCACACTTATGACATAGGGTAAGCAGGGTGTCAAGTCTCAACTTGGAGCACGTGGTGGCTAGCCACTGCTTTCACCCAGAAAAACTCGTATCTCAGATAATTGGAAGTGCAACAATCACATTATCATTCAATAATCATATATATTTATAATCAGCCATAATTCAATATCATTATAGTCATTCGGCTCATAGCATAAACAGCACTTCCACCATCATCATCAGTAAACTCATATAATCATTACCAACCATGATTTATCATCAATTCAACTCTTTCTTCATCAACAAGTTACCTCCCTCACAGTCCTCATCATACTTCATTACCCAAAAACTACCTATCAGGCTTTAAACAAGAGAAAATAGGGTTTTGAAAGTTGGAGGAATGTGTTAAAAATCAAAATTCATAGTTTTACAAAAATAGGGGCTCGCGTAAGCGAGGAGCATAGCCCGTAGCGTATGCTCGCGTCGTGTGCCACCCTACGTGTACGCATCCTGGCAATACTGAACTTCTCGCGAATGCGGCACTGGTTCGTGTACGCGAGCTCCTCAACCTGAATTGATTGATCGCGTCGCGTGCCATGTGGTCGCGTATGCAACCAAGGAAAATGCCATTCTCGCGTACGCGACACACACCCACGTACGCGAGACCTCTGGACCATAGCCACTAGCCGCGTCGCGTGTGTCCCTCGCGTACACATGCATAGCAGAAGTTCAAAAAGCTACTAAGTCCAGAATTTTTAGTTTTGTACACCAAACTTTGATCGCGCATAATTTTCTCGTTTTAAAATATTTGTCCTCCGTTCTTCAAACAGCGTAAATATCTCGAACCAAATTTTCTTTCTAAACAAGTTTGATACAAGTTGGAGGTCTGGAGATCAAGTTATGCTCTGCCAAAGTTGGTCAAAATCATAGTTTTCACAAAACTTAACAAACCTCCAGTTTCAAAACATATAATTTCTAAACCCTTTAAAACCAACCCAAACCTTACCAATTCAGTATCAACCATATACCAACTTCCTCATACAATCAATACCCTACCAATTTTTTCCACTTTCATCAATCTCAAATTCAATAGTTCAAGTTCAACAACATACAAAATACATCATCAATTTCTTATGACAATTTCAATATCAACTTCACTATCAACATGGTACCAACAACAATTCAATCTCACTAACCATTATACAGATACCAAATCACACATATCATACATACAAGCTTCTATCACAACCTCTAAAAATTACTAACCACATACATAATAATACAATCCATCTCAACCAACCAATAACTTCAACAATTCAATTCCTATCCTAGGGTCACTAGCCTAAGTTTTCACAATACATTATATTTTAGATATGAAAAACTGAAATCATAACTTGGTCGATTTTTATGTATAACCCAAAGACATCACCAAAGGCACAAACTCAGCCCCAAAGATTCAAAATCTCCAAAGCAATTACACCCAAAGCTCCACGAAGTCTCCAATGTTCACAATCAAGCTCCAATTTACATATATATATTACCTAATCCACATTACCACATTCAAATATAACAACTTAATACCCAAACATAATAAATCAATAATTCTACTAGGATTCAAGGATTCTCACCTTACCCAAGAACCAAAGAGATAAGATTAAGCATTTTCCTCAAGCTAATTGGATCCTATAACATCAACAAACTCTAAATTTCAATACCAATAACATAAATTTTCAAAAACCAAGGGCTGGAAAACTTGTGAGAAAACGTGCCTTACCTCTTAAATAACCTTATGGACTTTGTAGAGCTCGAGGTAGTGGTCGCATGGCCGCAAGCGGTGCGGCGATCGGAACTCCAAATCAAAAGTTATGTGGATTTGATTATCAAGTGTGGGTTTAGATTTTGGAAACTGTTCTTCCTTTCCTATGGCTGAGCTTCAGCGTTTCCAGCATGCAAATGGAGAGAGAATAAGCTGAAACTCATTGTTTAAGTGAGTGGGTTGGGTTTATAGGCCCGTTTGGGCCCGATTCGCTCGATTCAGTATGTTTGGCTCAATCTTGGGCCAAATTCTTTAAAATTTGTGTCAAAATTCTTGTTTTAATTAGTTTTATCACATTAAACTATAAAATTTAATTTTTCTAATTTTCTAGAATAAATATTAATTTATAAGTTAATTAGTTATTAATTATTTGAGTTTTACACTAACAGTCTTTACCTGGTTGCTAGCTCAAAATGCTCTACTAACAAATGAAAATAGATTCAGAAAATGGCTTACAGAGGTGCCCGATTGTTCTCGATGTCCAAATAATGCTGAAACCTTGCTCCATGTTTTGCGTGATTGCCTTTTATCAGTAAAACCTAGAAGAGCCTTTCAGTAAGACCTTCATGGATGGCTGGAAGAAAATCTATGGAGTCCTCACAAACGAAATGGGACCAGTTGGCCCATTCTTTTCATAACTACCTGCAACCAAGTTTGGAAAAACAAGAATGGTCTCATTTTCAACCAGTTATCAACTAACCTTGATAGCATGCTTAATCAAGTTACAAATTTGGCCAGAAACTATGAAAGTTATCTCTGTACTTCTGATGTTAGCCGAGCAGCAATGAATTCCAGGAGGGAAGACCATATCGGATGGGAGCCCCCGATGGCTGATTGTTTGAAACTGAATGTCGACGAATCGGTGTCCTCTTCAGTAAGCGCAGCTAGTTGTGGCAGTCTGATTAGGGATTACCAAGGCAGGGTCACAGCGGATTTTATGTTAAATTTGGGAAAATGCTCCATTATTATGGCTGAGATTTGGGGTTTGTATGTGAGGATCAAGTTAGCTTTCGATTTGGGTGTTAGAAAGCTCATGATTGAGACAGATTCCGTATGTGCATTCTGTTTTGTGCAAACCCAAACTTCTGTCAACGGTGTCGGAACCCCTCTTCTGCAAGCGATGAAGCTCCTCCTTGCCCAATCGTGGAGCATGCAAATTCATCATATCTACGGAAAAAGAAACGTTTGTGCAAATTTACTCGCTAAAAAAGCTCAAAGTATTTTGATGGGTCTTTCGTGTTTTTCATCTCATCTTGCCTTTTTGAGTTATGCTCTAATAGTGAATGCTTTGGGGGTAAAGTTTCTTAGAATAATAGGATAATTTCTCTGTAATTCTTTGTAAAAGACTTAAAAATTTTATAGTCTCTTTCTATGTGAAACTAAGTTTAAAATACAAATTTAAAATACAACAAAAAATGAGACATAATATATATTTATATACGAATATATAATAACTGATTTAATGGCTGATTTTTAATGTATACATAATATTTTTATAAAAAAATGTATATTTTACAAATTAAAAAGGTGGCATTTAAATTTCTCGTAAAATAGGAAAGTATCATTTTCTTTTATACAAAACTAACAAGTCTTCTCTTTCCTCTTTTCCCTTCAAAATTAATTCAAAATTAATTGACCAACAGCCCTTAAAAAAATATAAATTATTCATAAATATTTAAAAAAACAAAAAACAAAAAGCAAAAGAAAGACTTCTAAATTGGGGTAATGCTAGGTAGCCCAAAAAATAATTACAATATAGAAATGTCATGTAAAAATTTTCATTCTCTTGATAAGCAAGTGATATACACTTTCTTATCACTTATCCTCATTATCACCTATCATTTTGCTGCTTATTTGGAGTTATTAATGTTCTTTCCAAAATTAATTTCAGTTTCTCTCAAATCAAATCTCTAACATCTCTCAATCACATTATTATCCATTAAATGTAATAATTCTCTACAAAAATTATGAAAATTAAATAATTAAAAAATTTTAACAACTTCTACTATACAACTTATATTTTACATATAGACTATTAAAAAATAAAAAATAAAATATAAAATATAAAAATAATTTTAAAAATAATTTTTAAAAAATAATTATTAACTTATCATATTAAAATCAATAAATAAGCATACATATGAATATTAAAAAATATTAAAATAATTAAAATAACGACCTACTAGTGCACATATGAGATAATTTGAAGAATACAATAAGACGTATAGTTTAAAATTTGATAATATTAATTATAAAAATTTATTAATTATAGACATCATAGGTATGAAATTATGAATATTATGAGTATAAATTATGGATGTTATTAATATGAAATTATAGATGTTATGTGGATAAATTTATGGATGTTATGAGTAAATTTATTAATTGAATAAATTAATTTAAGAATTTGACTTTTTTTAATTTAATTATGATAAAATTTAAAAATATATGTGTTAACTTAATAGTTACTTATGCAATAACTAAAAAATGATACGTGTATAGTTGTAATATCTAATAAACATGAATTTAATTTTTAGATGTTAGTTGTATGTAATTATGGATGTTATGTATATAAATGTATGAATGTTATATGTATGAATATAGTAGTACAATATAATTATAAATATACATAAAAACACACAAAAAAAATCGGTTTATTACCATACCTCATCAAAACTAGTTAAAAACAATTTCTTGTAAAATTTCTTGGCTTATACACTATTGTGCTTGCAATGGTGTTATTCTTGTGATTTTTGAATGAATATGATTGAATTAACATAAAGTATATATTAGGATAGATTTCATGTTTCATATCTCCAATAATTGATGATAAATACCATAACGGACAAAGAATCAATTGCAATTATTTAATGTAATTGATATTATAATTACCGTTCTTAAATATAATTATTATTAATCGTTATTGTATTTTTATATATAAAAATCAAATTATAAAAAAGAATATTAAGTATTGATTACAATAATGCCTAATAAAAAGGGATATGATTTTATAATTAATATCATTAATAAGTAGATTTAATAAGAACGGTGATAAGTAGAATGATAAGAGAGTGAGATAAAAAATAAAACTGATATTAAATGATATAAATGAAGTGAATTATATAAAATTTTGACTAATTATGGCTGAAAAATTTTGGTTACCAAACTTTTTCCCCTTATTGTTATTCTTTTATTAGTAGTTTTATGTTATCAATAGTTATGTATTGGAGTAGTTATTGAAAATAGTGGAAATGTAGTTATATTTCTAATTAAAATATAAAGCATCTCCGAGATGACGCTATCAGAAGGAGAGGATTTACTCATGCTACCGACGAAGCCATCCCTTTCGGGCTCACTGCAACAAATTCTTTAATTTTTTTTCCACAAGAAAGGACCAAAATAACTATATGAGATCAAAGTACGTCCTAGTCTCCTAGATTTTGGAATGTCTACATAATACAGATTGAAGGGCACCATCATCAACCACTAACTTCCATTGATACAAGACCTAAAGTAGTTATGACTTCATAAACAAATTAATTATTATATATCAATATTATCTAGTACGGCATGAGGCTGATTTTTTTTTATATTAAAAAAAAAGTTAGAATTTGATGTTGAAATAGATGTGTATAAAATAATTACACAAATATAATGTCAGAGCAAAATGCAGGTAACGATTTTTTTTTTTAATTTTTAAATTCAAAATCTACAAAACATAGATTACGTATAGTGATTTAAATATTTTATAAAATAACAAGGGCTAAAAACAGAAATAAGCCAAGGGAGAAAATAATTTACGTGAATAAGCTAAAACGAAAATTGTTTCATAAATTTATCAACACACGTTTATATGTAGTTCGAACCAGCTTGGTTCGAACTCCATTTCTACATAATTCGAACTAACTTGGTTCGAATTATACACAAATACATACACACATAATTCGAACCAGCTTGGTTCGAATTACACACAAACACACGCACACACTAATTCAAACCAGCTTGGTTCGAATTACACACAGTAATTCATGGTATAATTCGAATTATGCTGTTAAAAAATTAATAATTTATTAAAAAAAATTATTAAAAAATTTATTAAAAAAATTAATAATTTAAAAATAAAAAAAAATATATTTTTATTTCATACGTTAAAAAAAAGCTAACAAAATATTTAATTACGAGACTTCTTTAAAATATTAATGAGCTATCAATTCGAATTCCATACAATACTTTTCTGTCCATTTTTAATAGTTCGTGAATATTTTTTAATAATTTTTTTTAAATTATACTACAAAAAATATTTTATCCTATGCAAAACAATTTTAAAAAATGACTTAAAAAATGTTAGGAATACTATAAAAATTTGTAATGTTATAATAACTTAGGTAAATACATGCATGTACTCAAATTTTAAATAAAATATTCTACATAGTCAATAATAATTTAGAAATGAAAGAAAATATTTTATTCCATACAAAATAATTAAAAAATATATTTTATTCTATACAAAATAATTTTAAAAAATGGCTTAAAAGATGTTA
>NC_029787.2:111474113-111481803 GCF_000816755.2 Arachis ipaensis
GACAGAAAAGTATTGTATGGAATTCGAATTGATAGCTCATTAATATTTTAAAGAAGTCTCGTAATTAAATATTTTGTTAGCTTTTTTTAACGTATGAAATAAAATATATATTTTTTAATAAATTTTTTAATAATTTTTTTAATAAATTATTAATTTTTTAACAGCATAATTCGAATTATACCATGAATTATTGTGTGTGTAATTCGAATCAAGCTGGTTCGAATTATGTGTGTGCGTGTGTAATTCGAACCAAGCTGGTTCGAATTACGTGTATGCATGTGTTTGTGTATAATTCGAACCAAGCTGGTTCGAATTATGTAGAAATGGAGTTCGAACCAAACTGGTTCGAACTACATATAAACGTGCATTAGTGGATTCATGAAGCAATTTTCGTTTTGGCTTATTCACGTAAATTATTTTCTCCCTTGGCTTATTTTTGTTTTTTACCCAAATAATAACATGCAAAATACAGGTTACATTTTAACAAGAGCAAAAAATAGAAATAAGCCAAAAAAAATAATTTACGTGAATAAACCAAAATGAAAACTGCTTCATGAATCCACGTTTATATGTAGTTCGAACTAGCTTGGTTCGAATTCCATTTCTACATAATTCGAACCAACTTGGTTCGAATTATACACAAATACATGCACACATTAATTCGAACCAGCTTGGTTCGAATTACACACAAACACACGCACACACTAATTCGAACCAGCTTGATTCGAATTACACACAGTAATTCATGGTATAATTTGAATTATGCTGTTAAAAAATTAATAATTTATTAAAAAAATTTATTAAAAAAATTAATAATTTAAAAATTAAAAAAATATATATTTTATTTCATATGTTAAAAAAAGCTAACAAAATATTTAATTACGAGACTTCTTTAAAATATTAATAAGCTATCAATTCGAATTCCATACAATATTTTTCTGTCCATTTTTAATAGCTCATGAATATTTTTTAATAAATTTTTTTAATAAACTTTTTTAAATTATACTACAAAAAATTATGAAATAAAATATATTTTTTTTAATTTTTAAATTATTAATTTTTTTAATAAATTTTTTTTAATAAATTATTAATTTTTTAACAGCATAATTCGAATTATACCATGAATTACTGTGTGTAATTCGAATCGTATGTGCGTGTGTTTGAGTGTAATTCGAACCAAGCTGGTTCGAATTAGTGCGTGCATGGGTTTGTGTATAATTCGAACCAAGCTGGTTCGAATTATGTAGAAATGGAGTTCGAATCAAGCTAGTTCGAACTACATATAAACGTGCATTGATAGATTTATGAAACAGTTTTCGTTTTGACTTATTTTCGTAAATTATTTTTTTCCTTGGCTTATTTCTATTTTTTGCCCTTTTAACAATTTTTTTTTCCAAAACATTAAAACGCACTTGCGTTTTATGTCTTAAATTTCTTTTTATTAAAAGTTGCAAAACTAAGCTTCTGTTTTGTAAAAAAAAAAAATTCAAATTTGATTGTAATGGTGATCGATTGAAGCATGATAATTGTTATTGGTTAAAGCAGAATAGATTTGGAAATGTATTGACAAAAAAAATGTGTATATTATATGGGCTATAAATAGAAAAAAGCAATAGTTTGGCACCTATATTGTAAAATTTCATTGGATAGTGGAGGTAGAGTAATTTAAAGTTAAGACTGTACACGAATCGGATCAGATTGAATATGATATCCGTATTTTTTTATGTTAGATCTGATTCAATCTAATTTGCATACTTACGGATAGGATTGGATATCGGGTATATCCGCATAATTAAAAAAATATATATTTTAAGATTCTATTTGATTATTTTTACAAAAAAAATTCATAAAATTTATTTTTCGTTTTTTATAAATTAATTTACTCTTAAAATATTATCAATAAAAATTACTTACGGATAGGATTGGATATCGGGTATATCCGCATAATTAAAAAAATATATATTTTAAGATTCTATTTGATTATTTTTACAAAAAAAATTCATAAAATTTATTTTTCGTTTTTTATAAATTTATTTACTCTTAAAATATTATCAATAAAAATTCTATTGAATAACAAAAAAAAAATAATAACACAAGATTTAAGTTTAATTATTCTAAGTTGAAGTACAACATAAAAAATTAAAAACAAAATATCATAAAATTCATAAAACAACACACTAAAATTCATATCACATTAGGGTTTACTTTCTTAAATTATACTATTTATATGAGACGTACGGATATGTAGATTTGTGGATCGAATTTGCGGATATCACTGCTAAATTCGCAATCCGATCTTACCATAGTGCGGATCGAATCTGATCTGATCTGATGGCTCTATGAATCGGATAATATCTGCAAAATTCGGATCGGATGCGAATAATTACTGCGGATATGTATCCGATCAATGTGCAGTCCTATTTAAAGTGCACGTTCCGACCAATAAAATTGTAGATGTCGCACTATTAACGTCGGCGAGGAGATTCTCCTCCTTTCAAATTATTTTCCAAAATGAAAACTCAAGTGAAATCGATTTTACGTGAAATTGATATTTAATAGCCGTTAAATTTTCGTAGCCGAATTCAGGCACACCACCTTATTCGACACGCGCCTAACAGGTGCACAACCAATAATGGACACCGCTTGTCTCCGGTTTCGCCTCCAACAATAATCGCCGGCCACAAAGTAAAATTAACCGCCTTCTAGAACAACTACTCAATCAAACTCACTATACTTCCATTCGATTCAATTCCGTCTTGGAATCCTAATTTTATTTTTCCCATTTCTATTATTTTTCCCCAATTTTTTTTTTCTGCAAATTGAAATTTCAATTCCTAATTTTGGCCTTTACTACTCTTTATCCATTGTTATGACTAATGAGTGTTACCGTGATTAAAGTAATTCACCGCGTCTGATATAATAGGTCAATTATGTTTTCTCACTACAAGTGTCAAGAAATCATACACAACACATTATTAGTTGGGTTATGGTAGATAATTAATAATTTTTTTAAATAACATAAACAATAAATTTTAAATTTAATGTGTTCTGAATAGTACATACAGTGCTATAAATGTAAGGTGAATTATATGTTAAAGATATAAGTTTATAGATTTTTTTTAATGGGATGAAATAAAAATTAAAAAAATTAAGACTCATATTTTGAATAATAATAAAATAATTAAAAAAAATCTAATCTAAAGATGAGCTGAAAAGTTGCGGAATATACCTTTTTCTTTCTATTAAATCAATATAGAATATACGTACCTTTCGAAAATGTCCAATTAACTTCATTCAAAATTGGCTGCTTGTTTGACTTGGACAATACTAATATATAAGTCCAAATCAGTAATTAGTGATGGTCTGACCAGAGTTGGCAGTTTCACACTATTTAAGCTCCCAATGTATTTAGAGTTTACTAAAAAGAAAAGTATAGAGTATCAAGATATATCTGTTAACTTATTGTCAATAATAATTAATTATTATATTTTAAATACATGTATAAAGAGACACATTCAAAAAATATATATATAAAGACATTTTCATTAGACATAGTCATAAAAATGACATTTTTATTAGACACATCTATAAAGACACTTCCATTAAATACAATCATAAATAAGAGTTGACAGAAGTTGGTAGAAACGCTATTGATAACGTAGTGGGATTGTTACTAAAATTGCACACGTTCTCAACTTTCAAGTTGAATTGATCATATGAAATTGGATCATTTTTGTGATTACCCATACTAACGGTTGGTTTGAATTAATTTTTTGAGTGAAAAAAGTATTTTTTTTAATTTAAAATTTATTTAAATATATTTTTTAGAAAAATATTTTTATTAAAAGTCATAAAAAAGTAATTAAATAATTGTATAAAAAGGCTTTACAATGGTCAATATATTAAAATTTACAACCATGTTTAGTATATGTAAAAATTAAATTCTGTTAATTGCTTTTTAGTGTGTATATAATATTTTTATTACGTACAAAAATTAAAATTAGTAGTTAAATTTAATCAGCTTAGATTTCGTTTTACCTAAAAAAACATATTTGTTATATATCTAAGTAATATTGTCATCTAAATCCAATCAAGTAGATCTAATACCAACAAAAATCACTTTCATTAAAAAGAGAGTGATTATACGCGCACATATTATTCTTTCAACCAAATCATTTACGTTCACGCGCGGTATCGTCGTCGTCGTTGTCTTCTTCTTCACTTCCTCCTGCTCCTTTTCCTTCTTCGCGTGTTTTGTTCTCATCGTCATTCTTTTGTTGCTGCTGGTATTGTAGTAGAAGGTGAGGAGAAAGAGTTTTGAATTGTGCAAGACAACGAGGCCAAACACATCTTAATTCACTCAAAAATGAACCGAAATTATATAATGATTGTGACATAATTAACTCAAAAATAAACCAAAATTCGTAATGGATTACGACACAATTAACTCAGAAATGAACTAAAATTACATAACGATTGCGACACAATTAACTCAAAAATGAACCGAAATTATATAATGATTGCGACACAATTAACTCAGAAAGAAAGAGAAGCAGAGAACAATGGTAAAGAATTTGCAGGTTTGAGAAGTAATGGATGTTAATAATAAAAGATTTCCAACATGAACTTAGAGATTTTTGCATGTGAATTTCAAGTTCAACCGAGGAGAATTTAGTTACAACAGAAAAAAAGATTAAAAAGGACCTTTTGGAGAAAAGGAATATATTTATGGTATCTTATATTAAATTTATAATTCATAGGGAGATTTCATTTTCTGGGGTTGTGAAGGTTGATGAAATATTTTTTTTCTTTGCCTTTGTAGAATACTTAGGGCTTGTTTGGGTGAGCTTTTAAAAAAAGATATTTTTTGAGTTATCTTTTTTTAAAAGATCTTATAGAAAAGTAAAAGTAATTTTATGTTTGGGTATCTCATGCAAAAAGATCTTTTTATCTAACAATTATGTTTGGATATAACAATATAAAAGTACTTTTTTGTTTATTTATTACATGAAAAACATCTTTTTTTAAGAAAAAAATATCTTTTAAAAAAAGATATAAATTACAGCTTCTAAAAAAAGATGTTTTTCTGATTTTTTTAGTACTTTTACTTTTACTACTCGAAATTTGCCAAACACGCTAAAAAATAAAAAAAGATTTTTTTTTTATCAAAATAATAGTGCCCAAACAAACACTTAGGAAATATTCATTGTACTCACTATTTCTTGTTATGTTTTTTTTATTTAATTTTACTGATTTTTTAAGGCCTTGTCCAAGAGCTAAACTCAAATTTAACACAAACTCAGAAATTGTGTTAAATTTGAGTAAATCAAGAAGAATTTTGAGAAAATGAAATAAGAAGGAGAAGATGAAGAAGAAAAAGATGAAAAAGAAGAAGAAGAAGAAGTAGAAGAAGAGGAGGAAGAAGAGAAAGAGTTTTGAATTATGCAGGACAACGAGTCCAAATGCACCTTAATTCACTCAGAAATTATATAATGATTGCGACATAATTACTTCAGAAATGAATCGAAATTACATAACAATTGCGACATAATTAACTCAGAAATAAACCGAAATTTACCATAATGATTGCGACACACAAACTCAATTCGAAAACAAGCACACAAACAAGACTGAATTATGAATAAAAATACATTCAAAATGAATTTTGGATCAGACAACGTCATTAATATGTTTTTTTTGTTTGATATTTTCTTCTCTTTTTCTTGGTTTTATTCTTCTCAAGAGAGTAAATCAAAAAGAATTTTGAGAAAATGAAATAAGAAGGTGAAGATGAAAAAGAAAAAGATAAAAAAGAAGAAGAAGAAGCAATAGAAGATGAGGAGAAAGAGTTTTGAGCTGTGCATGACTATGAGTCCAAATGCTTGGGTGAGCACGGGTAGCGGGTACCCGATTACCCACCCGAACCCGAACCAAACCAATAAAATTGGTTCTGGAACCGACGGGTAATCGGGTCCAACCCGAACCAAACCAATGACATTTGCTGATGATTGGTTTGGGTATCGGTTTTGGGGGCGCGAAACTCGAACCAACCCGTATACCCGATCATAATTAATTAAATAATATATATATATATATATATATGACTTTTGATGTGTTTTCTAACTCATAACCCTAATCCTATCTCACTAATGTTTAGATTTTAATGTGTTTTGGTTTTAGCTTCTTTCAAAAATTATTCACTAGACTTTTGTATTTAACTTCTAATATTTCTATTACACTTTTATATTTTCATTAGACAATATTATTTACTATTAGTATGTTTGGATTTTGATGAGTTTAGTTTTTAATATATTTGGTATTTAATATGTTTGCATTATTTCTGCTGATGTTACATGTTTATTATATTTCTTGAATTTTTAAGATAAAAATTTGCCAATTTGGTTTTTTTTTATATGAATTTTAAAGTCATCGGGTACCCGCTACCCGAACCGAACCAATCCGCTCTTAATCGGTTTGGTTTGGTTTGGGTACAAACACAAAAAATGCAAATCCGAACCAAACCAAACCAATTACTTTTTGATCGGTTCGATTCTAATTTTACCTTGAACCCGAACCAAACCGACCCGTGCTCACCCCTACCAAATGCACCTTAATTCACTAATAAATGAACCGAAATTATATAATGATTGCGACACAATTAACTCAGAAATAAACAAAAATTACATAATAATTGCGACACAATTAACTCAGTTCAAAAACAATCACACAAATAAGACTCGATCATGAACAAAAACACATCAAAAATCAATTTTGGATCAAACAACATCATCAACATGGCAAAAATTCAACAATAACAATAACAATAACGACGATAGTGATAACGACGATTGGTATAAGAAAAAAATAATGATAACGATAACGATGATAATGGAAAAGGAGAAGGAGAAAAAGAAAAAGAAAGAAAAAAAATTCAAATAAGAAAAGAAGGAGGATGAGATGTTGTTGTTGGTGATTACGATAACAAAAGAAAAAGAAAGAAAGAAAGAAATATGCGTAGATTTAAAAAAAAAAAATAGAAGAAGCGTGAAAAAAGAAAAAAAGTGAAAAAAAAAACATGTGACTCTAAATCATTTAACTTGAATGTTAAAATTATTTAAATTAAAAATAATTTAAAAAAAAATTTGAACGAATCGGACTAGACCTCTAAGTGTGCTATTAAATACATACGTGCATGTGCTAATATCGTTGCAGTTCAAAGTGCAAACAACATGTATATCAGTATATATCATTATTCTAAATATTTATTTTCGAAAAAAATAGAAAAAAAAATGAAATTTTCTGTGTTGGTGACTTGGTGGTGTACATGCGATTCGCCAGTCTGTCTAAGCTAAAGGGGTTTAAGGAATCTTGAGAATATACAGTTGCCAATACGATCCAAGCTGCGTCATGAGATTCCGCTTAATTAAAGCTTTAACAAGTGAACAAAAGATACAGATTCACTTGCCCAATATCACATTTCACATGCCGCAGTTTTTCCTTCTTTTTCCCCTTCATTTTATATACCAAAGCTAGCCCTAAATGACTAATTAATGGTACTTAATTACTTGTACGTCACATCATGCCAACCTGGCTAACATACACCACAATTAATTGGCCTCTCTTCCATCCCTCCAAAATTATGCCACGCCATTTGGTATTAGTACTGATGTGTAAAATACTAAAATTCGCT
>NC_029787.2:111481832-111492923 GCF_000816755.2 Arachis ipaensis
AAAATTTAAAAATTTAAAAATATATTTAAATTTTTGGTATTCTAATATAAAATTAAACGTGATTTTTGCTGTAATCACGTACGAATGCACACGTAGTAAAATTTTTAAAATAAGATAAATTATATTTAGAGATAGATGTATCAAAATAAAAAAAAAATAAAAAACTTAAATATTTGCGGAAGAAAAAATTAAGAATCAATTTATCCATTTTTCTTAATATTAATTAATGCTGTATAATTAATTTGAGATCCATAATATTAATCATGTCACCAAATAAAATATAATAGATATATCGTGTGGTCAACGGTGAGGTGAGGCTCTTCGTCAACTTGACTCCATTTTATTTTCCCACACTCATAATCACAATGGTTGTAATTAGGTATTATTATTCCTAAGCTACCGACTATAAAAGACGAGGCAGTAGTGGTTGAGATTGATAATCAGGGATAATGGCCAGTGCAGGTACCCCTTTGCCGGTAGCATACCAAGCATGGACGAGTCCAGCAGTACCGGACTGGCTAAACAAAGGGGACAACGCATGGCAGATGGTGTCAGCCACCCTGGTGGGGATACAGAGCATGCCCGGATTAGTCATCTTGTACGGAAGCATAGTCAAGAAGAAATGGGCCGTCAACTCCGCCTTCATGGCCCTCTACGCATTCGCCGCGGTTGTCATATGCTGGGTCACTTGGGCCTACAAGATGTCCTTTGGGGACAAGCTCCTGCCCTTCTGGGGTAAAGCTGGGCCCGCCTTGGGCCAGAAGTTCCTCATCAAGCAGGCCGCGCTCCCCGCAACGCCTCATTACTACAACACGGGGGCTCTGGAGACGGCGGAGATTGAGCCATATTATCCCATGGCCACCATGGTGTGGTTTCAGTGCGTTTTCGCAGCCATCGCTGTGGTCATACTGGCCGGCTCGGTGCTGGCTAGGATGAACTTCAAGGCGTGGATGATGTTCGTGCCGTTATGGTTGACTTTCTCGTACACCATAGGCGCGTTCAGCTTGTGGGGTGGTGGCTTCTTGTTCCAGTGGGGTGTTATGGACTACTCTGGTGGTTACGTCATCCATCTTTCCTCCGGCGTTGCAGGCTTCACCGCCGCTTATTGGGTATAAATAATTTACTATACTCTTCTCCTTCTTTCCTTACCTTAAACTGTTACACGCACCCATTTAATTCCTTTTGTCAAACTTTTGACCACTTCACTTCCGTAAATTTAGAAAAATGAGTTCTGTTGACTTTTCTGGCATGTAGTTTGCAGAGAAGTTTCTTTTGTGTCTTTTTTGAAAACTCAAAACCAAAAAGTTGTTGCCGCCGTTTATAGTTATATAATGAACAGAAACGAATCGTTTGGTGGTGTTTGTTTCTCCTCAATATCTCACTTTCTACTAGTACTAATATATGAGAGAGAAGAGATTATGTATATACGATTACGTGCGTAGTCTGTCTAGCCGATTAATAAATGAGAAATTCTTGGGAAAGAATTTTTAGTATTTTTTATGCGCATAATGTCATGATCTGTTTATTGTATATCAAAAATATCTTTTATGTGTAAAATATCGGAAAATTGTTACTGACAAAATACTAAAAAAAACATAATTAATATATAATGATCATTTAACATGCCTCTTAGTGTGGACGTGGCTTGATGTCATATTCTTCAACAAGCCCTCCGTTATTGGAGCCGTTCAGGGCATGATTACTGGCCTCGTTTGCATCACTCCCGCCGCAGGTACGCTATCCACCCCTCAACTCTTTCGATTCTTCCTCTTAGATCTGATATGGTTTCATTTGTTGTTGAATAATATAGGTCTGGTTCAAGGATGGGCAGCCATAGTTATGGGAGTTCTATCAGGAAGTGTGCCATGGTACACCATGATGGTATTGGGCAAGAAGCTCACAATCTTCCAAATAGTCGACGACACTCTCGCCGTCTTCCACACCCACGCCGTCGCCGGACTCCTGGGCGGCATCCTCACGGGGTTTCTCGCGGAGCCACGGCTGAGTTCCCTGTTTCTTGCGGTGACCAACTCTAGAGGAGCGGTGTACGGAGGGTCGGCTGGGGGAGTTCAAATCCTGAAGCAATTGGTTGGAGGATTGTTCGTCATTGGATGGAATTTGGTAGCCACCTCCATAATTTGTGTGGTGGTGAAGTTGGTGGTTCCTTTGAGAATGACGGATGAAGAGTTGCTGATTGGTGATGATGCAGTTCACGGAGAAGAAGCTTATGCCTTATGGGGTGACGGAGAGAAACTTAGCCTCTACAAAGATGACACCACCCAGCATGGAATGGCAATGGCTTCCAGTGGTGCCACTCAAGTTGTCTAGGGGACTCAATGATGCATGTGCGGACATGCATATTCCTTATTACAAAAATCCAACACAGGATTCCATTTTCTCTTTATACTTGTGCTGTTGGTAACTTGGTATGTATTATTGTAATATTGTAGTCCTTGTATTTTTGTACCTTTTTTTTTTTTGTAACTATTTATTCTTGTTTTCTAAGGTATATATCCTCAGCTATAAATTAAATGTATGTCACGTCTTTTTATTTTTGAAATCAAGATTCTTCTAGAGAAAAAGATTGCTAAACTGAAAAGGTGGGAATTTTATTCCTCTTTAATCAAATAGTAAAATTCACACCTAATTTAATTTTTACTTTTTTATTTTATTAATTTTTCCAATTTAGAAGAATTTTTTCAGTTAATGGGCCTCACAAATTCAGGTAATAATGTGCAATAATAAGCCCATACCCTAACAATGATGTTAGGTAGTGGACCCTAATTTTTTCTCATGATCTCGCCTTACTCCACCTCTATTTGCTTTTGCCAGAATGTTATTAAGGTCCATACAAAATATTAAATATTGTACCGGTAAAGAAAGGGAAAAAAAAAAAATTTAAGAGCTCGTAGATTCGAATCTCCTAAAAAAATAGAAGGAAGCCATAGACAAGAAGAATAAAGGTAATGGGGGATTATATTGTGCAATTCTATATGGACATTTTTATAGCATATAGTATCAGCAAAGCCTATATGTGTAGAAAATTTAACTTCTAAGCTAGAAGATGAGGTGATATATACTTCATTATTTTTTTCATCCATTTTGTTCCTGTAAGCATTGCCCTATTAACAATCCCCCAAAGAAGAAAAGTGAGCTACAACAAGCTTTTTGTCTACTTAGGATTTTCTGTTCCAAACAAAGTACACGTTGAATAATAAAAGGATTAGCATTACTATTATATTATCAAATCTATCCCTAGTCTTAGCTGCTTCCTTTCTCTTGCTTGTGTCTTCAAAACTTCCAACAGCAGCACACAAACAACGCCAATCCCATCTTTAGCCTTGGTTCATTCATTTTTCTCCCGTTGTACTACCACATGGAACACCAGGTTCTCTAGCAACCAACCATTGATTGCCACGTCAACCACACTCCAAAGCTACCCACCTATATATATGAGTGTGTTTTTTCAGGGTGTGATGGCAAAATAATTTTCTTATCCACAATTCCTTATCCTTAGAACTTTTTAGTGAGTCTTCCCCTTCACCCACCACGGTCTTAGAATTTTCCCTTAATTATTGTTACTAATGCAGTAATGCTGGCTTTTAAAATCTAAAGTGCTTCTTTTACTTTCTTTTTATATGCCTTTGAAAAAAAGAGAGAGAGAAAAAATAATTATATTGAGGAGGCGCTGTCAAGGGCCAAGTCATGGAACATGAGAATATGTAATCAAATCATTTTTAGTGGAAGCTTCATTTGCGTAGTGTTGTGTGTGCCACAGCTCAGCACTAGGATGAGAATGAAATATATGCCTTTTCACTCACATGGTGCAATCCCATCATCAAATTGTGTTCAAAAGATATAAAAGGGGTATTGTAGTGATGATCAAGATTATTATGAACAAAGTAAAAATCCTAGTTCAGTGGGATTCTCATTCCCTTCCCACCACTCACACAACCATCTACCTCTCAATTCATATATTTATTCTTTGTCATTGCCCAACCGCTATATTCTTTTCATTCTTTTAGAGAAAACACCACGTCTCATTTATGGAAAAAAAATAATTTTCAAGAATTTAATTAAAAATGATATTCTCAAATCCTAAAAGGAAGTAATTCTTTTAGATACAAATAAGCAATTATTATTTCTTGCTCAAAATAACTTTCTAATACATTGTTTTTTTTCCTACATTTTTAATATATTGATTATCAATGAATTTGATACGTATCCTATACCTCGGCTAACAACCCAAAATTAAACTCGGCTAATAATCCGGAAAAGTTAAGTCAGAATTCGGCTACGTAATCTGATAATAGCTCCCAACAAGTCAAAAACTATCTCCAAAATCGTTACCACAAAATCCGAACGAGCTTAACAAAGCTCGAACATTCTCAAACCAAGTCAAACATTATCATCAAAACTGATTTCAGTAAGCGTGGAGAATCACGAAACAAGCTCCAACTGAACAAACTACACGCCTATATAAGCAAGTAAATAAGCTTGGAAGAGAGGTCAGAGAACTCACTCTAATTCCATTATCACTTTCTCACTTAATTTACATTCTTACTTGAGCATCGGAGTGCTTTTTGCAGGTGCTCCCGCCGCGGTGTTCCAGTTCAGCCGGCGTATACCTCTTCCACGTGGACACAGTCACTAGTAGAAAGAGTTGCTATACCTTGACTTCATATGCACGGAACATTTGGCGCCCACCGTGGGGCCCTGAATTAATATAACCCCACTATTTTTTCTACCTAGTTCTGTACTCTTTTTTGCAGGGCCTTCGATCCTACGACATGGTCGATAACGGGGTTCCTCAGCATACACAAGCCGAGCTTCTAGCTCAGATTGCTGAACTCCAGGTAGAAGTTTGAAGGATAGCCGAGCTATCCGCCCATAATAATGCCGGAAAGAACGAGGAAGGAAACTCCAAAAGTTCGGCCTTGGGCAACACAGACCTTCTAAGCATCACCCCGCCAAAGGAGAAGTTGACGTTAGACAACCCTTTCTCTGAAGAGATTACCAATTTCTAAATGTCAAAGAACTTTGTGCTGCCCACCTCCCTGGAGCCATACAAGGGGATTGGTGACCCCCATGCTCACATTAAAAAATTTCAGTCCATGATGTTTTTCAACGGCGCTAATAATGAGCCCATACTCTGCCGAACTTTTCCCACTTATCTCGATGGTGCTGCTTTGCTGTGGTTCTCTAAATTATCTGCAGGTACAATTTCTTCCTTTGAAGAGCTGGCGAGATCTTTCATTGATTACTTCGCCGCATCAAGGATATACGTACACGGATTAGACTACCTCAGCACATCAAGCAAGGACAACACGAGAGCCTGAAAGACTATATGACACGATTCGCTAAGATAACTATAGAGATCCCAGACCTTAGTCCCGAGGTCCACCTGCACGCATTTAAAAGCGGCCTCCGTCCTAAAAAATTTCAAGAAACTATAGTCATGACCAAGCCAAAGACTTTAGCAGAATTTTGAAAAAAAGCAATTGGACAGATGAAAATAGAAGAGCTTAGAGAAGCTCGGCAGATCAATAAACCAACTCAATCAAAAGAAGATGACCAGGAGGATCTTTTTGAATCAACAAATTGATCGGCAGGGACTTATACCCTTCAAGCACTACTAGGCAAAGAACTATGGCTCGAAGATGTACTCTTTTCTCTACTCACACGACTTTTTTCTACACCAAATTTTGCTTGGAGAGGTTTTAACGATGCTCTTTCATCCTATACCTTCTATATTAAGAGAGTAATCCTCAATAAAGAGTATATTATTTTTAACTTCATCATTCTTTATTTTTATCCATGCCTTTAGTTCAGCTATTGTTTACGCTCTACACATATTATGGCAAACTAATATTAAAGTCGGCATACAAAAAACAAACCGACAGTTATAAGTCGGAACCAATCTAACAAGTCGGAATCACTTCAAACAAACTGATAATTATAAGTTTGAATCAATCAAAGCAAACCGACACCTATAAGTCGGCCTCAGTCCAACAAACAATCACCTATAAGTCGGCAGCATTCCAACAAACAATCACCTATAAGCTCGTTCAAAAATATATTGAAACAAGCAACCCATTTTCCAGTGATAAATTTGTCCAATTTTATTTTCAAGATTATCAGGTTGATCTTGGGGCTAATTCTTATATCTTCGATTTATAACACAACCGCATCTCTTCTACATCCTACCGAGTTATAGCTCAATTTTCATAAAAGCTCAACCTGCTTTTCTTAAAAATAAACAGGTCAACCTTGGGGACTGTGATCTAGTCATTATAACTCTGCAGATACAAACTATAATTCGGAGATTAGGTCTGATCTATCCTTATAAGTCAATCACGTAAGCTATAGCTCGGCCACTTGCAAATTCAAAATAAATTCATCTGTATAAGTCGGCCTCGTGTGCTATAACTCGGCCACGTGCAGCAAATTCAAAAAATGCAAGCTCAGGGGCATCATGCCTACAATAGCCAAGGTATACGAAGAAACTAGAAGCTCGCCTATGTTTTTTCTGGAACACAAGGCAAGTTTGGGGGTTATAATACGTACCCTATACCTAGGCTAATAACCCAAAATTAAACTCGGCTAATAACCCGAAAAAGTCAAGTCAGAACTCGGCTACGTAATCTGATAACAGCTCCCAACAAGTCAAAAACTATCTCCAAAACCGTTACCACAACATCCGGACGAGCATAACAAAGCTCGAACTTTCTCAAACCAAGTCAAACGTTATCATCAAAACTGACTTCAGTAAGCGTGGAGAATCCCGAAACAAGATCCAACTGAACAAACTGCACGCCTATATAAGCAAGTAAATAAGTTTGGAAGAGAGGTTAGAGAACTCACTCTAATTTCATTATCACTTTCTCACTTAATTCACATTCTTACTTGAGCGTCGGAGTGCTTATAAATAATATTTTTTATAATTTATAATTTGGGGGCATGTTTGTTTGTGAAAAAACAAGTCCTCGTTGCTTCCCTTTTAGGTCCTGTTGCACTTGGATATTGGAATGTGGGTCCCTCAGTTGCACTGAAACATCACTTGATTTTGACATTGCCCTATTATGGCAACAATAAACTTCTCTTCTCCCTTCTCTCTATCAGTGTTTCATGCTCTACTTCTTCGTCCTATATGCTATGCTCAACTCCTAGTATGTTTTTCTTTTCTTTTCTTTTCTTTTTCCCCATCTTCTTCTTCTTCTTATATCCTATATTCTCATGGCTTCTCAGGCTTGTTCTTTTCTAGATACACAAACATGTACATCCTTGTATCTTAGCTTGAAACACATGCATATCACTAACATGTATAACATGAATACTCATGATGAACACCACTTTATTTTGTTTCCCTTTTGGATGCAGTTGTTTTGTCCTCTAATTTATGCTCCTTTTTTTTTTTTAAAATAAATTCAAATCCAACTACATATAATATTACTATAGTTGTATGTGTATATTATTATTTTTTTTTTTTGTTGTCATTTCTGTTGGTGAAATTATTTTTCATTTGTGAAAGGCACTCTGAAAAGTTGAAATTTGCTTGGAGACCAAAAAAGCTTATATGTTTCACACAAAATTTATCCGGGATCCTCTGACAATGTTGACAAGTTGGCTCATATTCCTTAGTGTCTTGAAACTCACCTATGCAGTGAAGGAAGCTGATATAGAAGGTTTGCTAAAAGATTTACCATCATCATTTTCTAACATACCATATTGCATGAATTTAATGTTGACTCGATATACCATAGCATTACAACTTGAGAAATTTAAGCTACCAGTACATGCGTGAAACATATGTAGGTGAAGCGCTGCTTGATCTTTTGAAGAATCTGAATGATTCCAATAATGGAATACAAGACTGGAACAGTTATATGGTGAGCCCGTGTTTCAGTTGGTCTCATGTCACTTGTAGAAACGGACATGTTGTATCTCTGTAAGTCCATTCATTTTATTATTCACCTTGTTTTTCAATTTCTTAAGGTTTGTGGTAATTTCACTTATAATAAATGTGCAGGGCCCTGGATTCAATTGGATTCTCTGGAACACTTTCTCCCTCAATTCTCAAATTGAAATATCTGGTTACCTTGTAAGTTGTATTCATCCACTTAATCAGATAACCTTTATCTTAAGTAAATTTCTCTAGAATTATTAACCCTTTTGATGTTGCAGGGAATTGCAGAACAACAAACTTTCAGGCCCCTTGCCTGATTACATTGCCAACTTGACAACCCTGCAATATCTGAATCTTGCTGGCAATAACTTCATTGGCTCTGTACCAGCTTCATGGGCTCAACTTTCCACTCTCAAACATTTGTAAGACTACACTTCAATTCACCTTTTTAGCCACTCCTTCTATCCTTATATGCATGCATGAAACAACTTATGTATGTGGCCATTGGACAGGGATCTTTCATCAAATCGTCTCACTGGAACTATCCCATTGCAACTCTTTTCAATTCCAGTGTTCAAGTATGTTTCTGTGCATGTTCTCAAGTATTTTCATAACTATTTCATTTATTGAATATTTTGTTCCATTGTTGCTTTCAGTTTTTCAAATACACAGCTTTATTGTGGTTCTAAGTTGGAGCAGCCATGTGATTCTAAATCCGACCGTCCAGGTTGGTTTCTACGAACAGAAACTCATGTAACATGTTTTAACTTAAACGTTAGATGGAAGCTACTAACGTTTAACTGTTCCTGCAGCTTCAAAGAAGAAACCAAAACTTGCACAGGCAGTACAGTTTGCAAGTTGCGGTGCATTTGCACTTGTGTGTCTTGGGGCAATCTGCACATACAGATACCATCAAATGCACAAACAAAAAAGTGATGTCTTTGTTGATGTTTCAGGTAATTAGTGTTTTTCCTCTGTTGTTGTAAGCATAATTAACCAAATGATGCACAAAGAAAGCCTTGATAAATTTGACAGGTGAGGATGAAAGCAAGATATCTTTTGGACAACTGAAAAGATTTTCATGGCGAGAACTCCAAGTTGCTACAAAAAGCTTCAGTGAAAGCAATGTAATAGGGCAGGGAGGATTTGGAAAAGTGTACAAAGGTATACTGTTGGATAATACCAAAATCGCCGTGAAACGCCTCACTGATTATCATAATCCCGGCGGAGAGGCCGCATTCGAGAGAGAAGTTCATCTTATAAGCGTTGCAGTTCATAGAAACCTCCTCAGACTAATTGGATTCTGTACAACCTCAACTGAGAGAATCCTAGTATACCCTTTCATGGAGAATCTAAGTGTAGCATATAGACTAAGAGGTAAAAATGATGACTGTTGCAGTAATTTGTTTACATTTTGATGGAGCAGCATAATAATTTGTGAATGGTATGGCTTGGCTAGATTTGAAAGCAGATGAGAAAGGTTTGGATTGGGGTGCAAGAAAGCGAGTGGCTTTTGGTACAGCACATGGTTTGGAGTATCTGCACGAACAATGCAACCCCAAGATAATACATCGCGATCTGAAGGCAGCAAACATCCTACTAGATGATGAGTTTGAAGCAGTACTTGGTGATTTCGGGCTAGCCAAGCTTGTTGACACAAGAATGACCCATGTTACCACTCAAGTCCGCGGCACAATGGGTCATATAGCCCCTGAATACTTGTCCACTGGAAAATCATCCGAAAAGACTGATGTCTTTGGATATGGCATCACACTTCTTGAACTAGTCACCGGCCAGCGCGCAGTAGACCTCTCTAGGCTTGAAGAAGAAGAGGATGTTCTTCTAATTGATCATGTAACTTTACTATTATTATTTGTTAAGCACTTGGTGATATCTGGATGCAGTTTATTTGAGAATTGATGTTGTGTATGGACAGGTTAAGAAGCTTCTGAAGGAGAACAGGTTGGAGGACATAGTGGATAGAAACTTGGAGAGTTATGATCCGAAAGAAGTGGAGAGAATTCTTCAGGTTGCATTGTTGTGCACACAATGCTACCCTGAGGATCGACCAATCATGTCTGAGGTTGTGAAAATGCTGCAGGGAGTGGGGTTAGCTGATAGATGGGCAGATTGGAAGCAAGTTGAAGATGCAAGGACTCATGAACAATTCTCACAAACCACTCATCAATTTCCTTGGAGTGATGAATCCACCCATGAACAAGAGGCAATTCAGCTTTCCAGGGCAAGATAAATAGATAATCAATTTTGGACCCTTCTTTAATTTCTATCATAGATTACATCATCTACAACTATGTACCATAAATAACGTTTTCATTAGCTTTTGTAACATTCCGATAACTCTTATGCTTCCTAATAGTTGCTCTAGTCTTTTCTTTCTTTTATTTATTATACAATCTTCTTGATGTTACTTAGGTAGCGTTTGTTTTGAGGTACTGAGACAGAGACTGAAAGACTGAGACTCAGTGTCGTGTTTGTTAGTTCAGAGACTGGTACTAAAATTTCTGTCTCTGTCTCTAAAATTTCAGTATTTCAGTACCTCCAAAAAGTAGGGACACAGGGGACTGAAATTTTTAGAGATAGAGACTGAAACTTTAATAACATTTTATACCTAACATATTTTTATTTCAATTAATTAATTCCAATTTTACATTTTGTGTAAATTAAATTAGAGTTTCATTATTGTTTCAATTCCTGTCTCCTATTTTACACCAAACAAAATACTGAGATTTATTTCAATCCATGTCTCTTAGTCTCTGTCTCTCAGTCTCAGTCTTTCCGTCTCTGTCTCTCCACCAAACACTACCTTAGGATTATAACTATTATATTATGTGTGTCAACATGATGTGATTGATTGTCAAAGAAAAATCACATTCTACTTTAAAATATTCAATCAGTCTTAAAAAAACTTTTTTTCTTTTTGTTGCACCACATAATTTTAGTCCACTCATTCACCGCAAAATAGATATTCTCGTAGCTTGGGCTGGAATATGGATCATAGTCATTCATTCTTTCACAATAATAAGTAATAACAGTATTGTTGTCCTCTATTTCATGAAATTTAGCAAACCAGTCCTCCTTTTAAATCCTTTTGCGAATAACGGCTTCACGTAAAATTTTTATCTATGGATAATTGGATAGTGAACCTTCTTTTTACCCATTCCATA
>NC_029787.2:111493147-111512168 GCF_000816755.2 Arachis ipaensis
TGATAATATATCACATTTTAAATTTTTAACTATTATTTCACGGCCTATTGCAAATACTCTACATGGGATGGAAGTTTAGTACTCAGATCCATAATAAAGAGTTCAGATTTCAGAAATATTGGCCCAATCTTCAAAATATTAAATGGGCCATAAACCATGATGGAGTGACCGTTGATCATCTTATTATAACAATTTAAACATTTAAAAAGAGTGGTTGGGGCATGTGTAGTGGGAAAGCTGTTTGCCTCAAATACAGCCACACCAAGTTCGAGTCCTAGTTTTTGCTAGGTTTGTATGACAAAAAAAACCATTTAAAAGAAAGTCCAGTCCAAAAATAAAACATTTTAAGCAGGTTGGAGTGTTGGAGTAAGTAGAAGAAATAGACAGCACAGGCGAGGGGACTGGGTGGTCCATTGGTCGGTGGCAATGTGGCATACTAATACTGGCAACCCCCTTCCTACGCTTTTCTTTTTCACTTAAAAAAATCGTTTCAAAATGGGTGACAAATGAAGGAATTATGTTCACTCGTTGTGCCATCATAACACAACTGTGCTGAATTTGAACAATTCATTTTCATTGCAACCTTTTTTTTTATTTACCAGTTCCATAGCATTACCACATATATATCTTGTGACATCACGTCTTTCTTGCTTTAAAAAACAAAGCATGATTTAAATTAAATTCTTCTCCATAATGCTAATGGGGCTCCATTTGGCACCGGCAAATGATACATGATCACTCATATTATATATCCCCCTTCACTTTAGCATCATCACAAACAATATAACCAAGACTATCATATTTTTTAGTAACTTAAAAGAAAATAAATAACAACTAAAAAATAAATAAATAAATAAATAATTGCTTAAAAAAGATAGTCCCGCTAAATACTATTCTTAAACTCCTTTCAAGGCAACAGAAGCTCTATTTGGAGAGAAAGGATCCTCATTGCAGTCTTTGTCATGATGTCTGTTACTGTATTTGCATCTCTCAAAATCAACCGAAAATCAGTACGCCATTTCCAAGACATGATATCTCGAATTTTTAACACCAAAGGATCAATAAACCCAGAGCAATCCTGTAAATTATTGACAATAGTAAAAGCCTCCACAGAGTCTGTCTCACATATAATGTCTCTTTGTCCCGAGTCCCATACTAAAAGAAAGCCTCTCCAAATAGCAAACAACTCTCCTTGCAAAATGCTACGACTCTCAATTGTTCACAGACAGCCTCGTTGCCACCTTCCCTTCCAATCTCTGCTAACACAAGCAAAACCAACTCGAGCACCATTGTCAAGATAGCTAGCATCACAATTAATCTTAAAGGTACCCACTGAGGGAAATCCAAGAGCCACTAATGGTGGAAGGAATAAACAGTCGTTGCAACTCAAAAATATTTCGAAGCTCCTTTTCCAAGGACAAAGCCATACCAATTACCTTGTCTGTGGTCCAATGCTCATGAGGATGAAAGATCTCGTTATTTCTCGAATGCCAAATCCACCAGAGACCAGAAAAGAATCTAAAGGGGCGCTGTTTGCTGTTATGTAAGAACCAACTCATCAAATCCACTGGTTGTTCGGAGATCCCTAAAGCTTGCTAAACTAGTTGGGCTTTTGGACAATCCTGAATACAATGTAAAATCGATTCCTGACCTGAGAAACATCGTGGATAGCTATCCATGTGCGAAATGCCCCTCATAAAACGAAATGCAGCAGTAGGAAGAGCCTCCCGAAGACATAGCCAAGCCAAAAATTTGTGCTTTTCCGGAATATGTTGACGCCAAAGCCAAAGCCAATTACCCCTATCCTCCCAACTAAACATCTTCTTATTGAACCACAAATAACCACTACGAGAATCATAAACCTTTGAAGCCGCACCAGTCCAACACCAACCGACCTGTGAACCAGCTTGAACATCCGGGTTGTAAGAGTTAATATTGTTCTGCAGAGACTAATTCAGAGGAGAATAGATATTCTCAAGGTTCCATTGTCCATATGACCAAAGGTCCAAGATCCTGAGATCCGAATCAGAAATGTAAACATAATCTATCTCCTGACACAGTCGCCCCTCTCTTCTTCATTTAGAAAACCAAAAGTTCTGTTCCAAATCTCCAATGCACCAAATAAAACCTTCCTTCAGGATATCCCAGGCTCGACATATACTCTTCCAAACATAAGATCTCCTTCTTCGAGACCGACTGAAACAATCATCCTTAGAAGAATAGTATTTCTCCGTCAACAGTTGAACCCATAGCTTATGCGGATGGTGAAAAAATTGCCAAACTAGCTTTCTAAGAAGAGAAATATTAGCACAAAAAGGGTCTCTAATTTCCAGACCTCCAAACTTCTTAGGGGTGACCAACACTTTCCAGTTAACTAGATTCAAGCCTCTACCATCAGCTTGACCCTTCTATAGAAAGTTTTGCATCATGAATTCTATCTTATTAGTTACCCCTTTAGGGAAGAGAGATACTTGCATGTGGTAAGTAGGAATTGCAGTCACTACTGAGTTGAGCAAACAAAGTCTTCTTGCCTTATTAAGCAATCTCCCTTTCCAGCTAGCTAGCCTTCTCCGAATCTTATCCAGAACATCGTTGAAAGTTGCGCGTGTCACCCTAGAGTGATTAAGATTTACCCCTAAATACTTGCTCAAGTTCTGGACGAATCTGATGGAAGACACTCCGGTGAAAATCTCTTTTCTTATCGCTAAAACATTTCTGGAGCATAGCGCTTTAGATTTCTCCACATTAACCTTCATTTCAGAGGCTCTGCAAAAATTCTCTAAAGCTACCATTACAGTTTGAACTTGTTGTTTTTCGGCTTTACAGAAAAGAAGCAAATCATCGGCAAACATCAAAGGAGAAATTCTTGGACCCCCTCTAGAAATCGCAACCGGCTTCCACAAGCCCTTATCAACTTGCTGATTAATAGAACAGGACAATCTCTCCATACACAACACAAACAGATACGGTGATATAGGATCTCCTTGTCTAAGACCCCTGCTCGGAGTGAAGCTATTTAATCTATCCCCATTCCAGAGGATAGACAGTGAGGAAGCTATGACACAACGCATAATCAGATTGACTGTTGGAAGAGGAAAGCCAAAACTCACAAGGGTTTGTTTCAGAAATCTCCAATCCACTCTATCGTACGCTTTCTCCAAATCAATCTTAAAGGTTAGGGTGCCTTTTTTTTACTTTGTCTTCTTCATGAAATGGAGAACATCTTGTGCTACAATGATGTTGTCTGGGATTCCTCTCTCCGGGATAAACCCTCCTTGAAGGGGCCCAACAATCTCTTTGAGATGGGGACGAAGTCTATTGACTAGGACCTTCATTATAACTTTGTAAACCACATTACAAAGACTAATAGGTCGGAAATCCTTCATGAAAACCGGATTTTCTACCTTCGGAATAAGAACCACAAGAGTTTCCCTCATCCTTGGATCCATATCCAAATCAGAGAACGCATGACGAACCATAGTCCAAACATCAAAACCAACAATCTCCCAATATTCTTTAAAAGAAGAAAGCTTGAAACCCATTAGGGCCCGGCGCCTTAAAAGAATGCATACTGAAAACAGCCGAGTTAACTTTTTCTAGAGTATCTGGCGCTGTGAGGCTACAACAGACTTCATCATTTAGGAAAGGCAGCAACACATCACCAAGACAACCTAAGTCTACGTCTTTCGACTGGCAAAATAGACATTTATAAAAAGATATTCTAATTAATTTAGAATTTCATTCAATTCTAAAATTTTAAATTTTAGGTTTAATTTTGCTAAAGAATTACAACATAATTTTTTAAATCAAAATTTAAGTTAATAAAAATATTGATAAACAACTTTGGACTTATTCTATAATCTATATAATCTATCTAACTGTTTAAAATAAAATGCTTTTTAGAGAAAATTTATTTGGAAGTTTTAAAACAAAATCTGAAAAAATAGAAGCTATGGTCCCTACTATATCTTCCATCTTATTCCTCTTTCATTTTCATAAATATGCCTTTTTTTTGTGGTTTTCATAAATATAATTAAATATATTAAATTATTTAATAATTTTTATTTATTAATTTTATATAAAAATAATTATATTTAAATTTCTACCAAAAAAAAGGGGGTAAAAATATGTACAGAATAAATAAAATTAACACAATTCAAAACCCACGATAAAATTAAATTAAATGTATACAAAAAGAAACCTAGACGGAAATGTAAACATCATTAACAATACAACCATGCTACGTGTCATGGTTGGCTGCTAGCTCTAAATTGTAAACCACGCAAAGTTGTGGCTTGTTCATTTCAATGCTTTCGACCTTCTTTTGAATCATCTCAGGACCGAAAAGCCATTTTTTTAAGTAATCCAACAAAGTGCCTCTTTGTTTTAACTTTTGATCACTTAATACACAATGGTAATATTGTAATAATGTTAGTATGTCGGTAAAACATTTATGAAGTGGTTTTCAACCTCACATGAAAGTTACGTACTTCCATATTTAAGATTATTTACTTTATAATTTACTTTCTTTTCAATTAATTAAACTAAAAATTGAACCAAATAGGGAGAAGAAACGTGTACTTGGAAATCTGAGAGGGCACAATGTTAGGGGCAGACAGAAGAGAAGAAATTCAAGTAGTTGTTAGGCACTTGTAAATCATGCCACGAGTTTTGGGGGAGTGGGTCAAACTTTGCTTGGGGGATCTCTCAAAATTCATTGTCGTGTTAGTTCAAGCTTGTGATGATATAAATGGTTTTATGTTGCCATCATTATCCAACAATTCTTGCTTCTTACGCCTCATTTCTTTGGGATAGGCAAGGGACGAAATCAATATTTAGTTATTCACAAAGAATGTGCAAATTTTAATTTGTGCTCTCTCATATCATATTGTGAAAGAGGATTGTATTAAGATTTTGCTAATGACTATCACTTATTTAAGATTATTAAAGTTGATATTTCTAGAATAAAAATTTCTAAAAATATATAGGAGCATACATTCATATGATAATTACTTACATGAAGATGACATATTAAATAATTTAAAATATTTAGTTAAACTGATTAGCATATAATAGGTGTAGATATTTCTTATTTTGCATAAAAAGATAAATTACCAAAACTGCTATCAATTTTTTTCAAACGCCAACAGAAATATTTTCCACTTTTAATAACGATAAAAATACCTTTAAAATATTATAAAGCATGATAAAAATAACCAAAAAAATAATATTTTTTATAAGTGAGAAACGATTTTTGTGCTTGACAAACTACTTAAGTATTTATCTAAAATTTTATAGAAATATTTGAATAATTATTTAGAAAGTATAGGTAAAAATTGGAAAGTATTTGTTATGGTGTCTATATATAATTGTCTAATTTATTAAAAAAAGATAAAAATTAATACTTAATTTTAAAAATATAAAAATAAATTATTTTTAAATAATAAATAAGTTCCACAAATTTGACACCAAACTCAGACACAAAAAAATTTGCCAATATAAAAAAACCATTTCCGTACATATGATATATAGTTTTTGACTGTTGACCATTGTAGTCAACAGTTGGTGGCCTATTGGCCGTTAGGGTCTGCTGTTATGCAACTTTCATCAGGTAGTGGTGTGGCTTTATCCAATGGCTAGGATTCTACATACGTACTTACGTAGTACAATGCCCGTATTCCCTATTCCGTTTAATATTAGCATTATGACTTGGCCACTACTATTAATTTAGTTGTGCGTTGTGGTGTCATTATCTGGTTATCGTCTTATTATTATGATTAGCATTTGTTTAATCCCATTAAAACCAGTCCAAGTGCGTGATGCAATCAAATTTGAAAAGAACAAATCCATAATGAAGGAAAAAGAAAAAGGATAAGATAATGTATGTGCAGAATATTGCTTTTCTTTAATTGAAAGATGAAAAAATGGGGCAAGTTGAAGATTAAGAATGGCGCATTACGACTTTTCCCTTGACTACTAGTACATTATTATTGTATGGAATAATCTTTGTAACTCGTAAGAGTCATCATACATAAAAATAGTGTCTAAATGTATAATACTTGGTAGTGAAATAATATGAAGTTAAAACCTCTACCATGTAAGCTTTGTTTGCTACTTTCCTATGCGTGTTTATTAGATCAAGAAAAGAAACGCGTAATGCTGCATTCAATTTAGCATCAATTTAAACGTGGGAAAAATAAAAAATCCAAAGAACCTTTAAAAAAAAGTCCAAAAAACTTCCATTAACTTATGGTCCTTTTTATAGTAAAAAATTATTAGATTATAATTTAGTTATATATATAAATTATTTAATAATTTTTAACTGATAATTTTATATAAAAATAACTATTTATTATAAAATAATTAAGGGTTTAGCGCTTTTTAGTTTACATAAGAGTACAGAGTACGTGCTGGACTCCATTATGGGGAAGGGGTGTGCTTAACATGTTTGTGGTGTTAGGAGGGAACAACTCGGACCCTGCGAGTTGACACCACCCACACGGACAGTCCGATTTCATTCACCATGTGATTTCAGCTCTCAGTTCACCAAAACAATTTCCATCTGTACTCAAAACGGAGGGTCCGAGTTTTTTTCAAAATCAAAGCATGGAACTCGGACCATGCGACTTGTACTACATTGCATATTAAAAAACCACGTTAAGGTAACACGGAGGGTCCGATTTAGAACACCCCAAATTTTATTTCTCATTAGCATACAAATCGGACCGTGCGATTTGATAGGCAAAATTTATAAACAAAGAAAATGCACGGTCCGAGTTCTTCTATGTGACACTGACAAAAAGCTGTCCCACATATACGTCTACTCCCCCATGCTTCTATATCCAAGAAAAGCACACGTATAGGTTCCATTTCCATAAAATTGAGCCTATATTTAGTGTGTTTTTGGTTTCTATTTTATTTTCAGTATTTTTAATTATTAAAATTAGAAGAAAAATAAAAAACGTAAATAAAATAGAATTGTTATTCAAAGTTTATCAAAGAAAGGGTTATACACGGAATTTCCTCATTAAAGGGGGGCAGAGCCCACAAGCCGGCCACCAAGAGCCGCGCATGGATATAAATAGAGGAAATGGTGACTAAGTAGGCAGTGGTGTTTGCATTGGGAACTGGGAAGTGAATATGCAACAAGAAGAAGAAGAGAAGAAGATGAAGGTGAAGAAGGGATGGGTGACAGTTCAAGTGGGTTGGGAGGAAGAAGAAGAAGAAGAAGAACGAGAATTGGAGAGATTCAACATCCCCATATGGTACCTCTATCATCCTCTTCTTGAGGGCCTTCTTCAAAGAGCATACGACGTTTATGGCTACCACACCCACGGCCCCCTCAAGCTCCCTTGTTCCGTCGATGACTTCCTTCATCTCCGCTGGCGAATCCACAAGGAGTCCCTTCCTCTCCACCATCATTTCCTTCACTCTTGCTAGCTAATTAAACTAATTAAGGCCTTTTCTTCCTTTAATTGTAAATTAATACTTCAAATAAATCACTTGATTACTGCGCCGTGTGATTC
Organism: Arachis ipaensis; assembly: GCF_000816755.2. Taxonomy (NCBI): domain Eukaryota; kingdom Viridiplantae; phylum Streptophyta; class Magnoliopsida; order Fabales; family Fabaceae; genus Arachis; species Arachis ipaensis. The sequence goes on from NC_029787.2 coordinate 111,500,674, forward strand.
TCTTCTTTTTTGTATGAAACACACGCTTCTAAATAGCAATTGGAATAATATATCTCCTATAATTTACAGCTTTATTTCATTTTCAACTCAACTTCTTCATCATCACGTTCAAACTCCTTTTTCTCTCTCTACTCCTTTTTCTCTCTCTCTTTTTTTTTTTTTTACAAATATTGTCCTGCAAATTCCAACCAAAATTCTGATAGATTAAAAAATGGTCCGAAGGAATATTTCTTTTATAGACTTATAGGGTAAAGGTTAATTAGTCAAAACCAACCTGAATTTCTTGTGAACTTTATCTATCTATACTTCTATAGCGTCAATGCTCTGATTTTCATCGTTAGTTTAACAAAGATTTTACTTATCTGATGTGAAATTGTCCGAATTATTTTTAAGATATGCTGCTAATGGTGATGTTATTTCGGACTAGCAGAGAGAGTAATCACTTGTACACTAATTAAGAAATTCAAAATTCATCATTTAATTACAAAATTCTTTAATATTGTGCATAATGCATATTATGTTAAAAATGTGCGAACAGTATCAATATATATTTACTTCATGATTTTTTTTAAAAAATTTTAGACTGTATATTAAATATATTAAATATATACATATAAGTCTATAGCACTAATTGAAATCACGTGTTAGATAGATATAACGGAATAGGTAATAGTTAAATACATAATATCTATATGAATCATAACAAATACAAAAAATATAATAATTTCATACATATATATCCGAAAACTCATTTATTACATCATAGTTTATATCGGGTTACGTCGTTGTTAATTCATGTAAATATTTACAGACTCTATTATTTATACTAACAAATTTCGACTCACAAAAGCTACCCTAGTCCGATCCGAAACCCGTTCTAATTTATTTATATAGATATTTACAAAAGCATTTAACCCTCTAAAAGTCTATACAGAGCGAGGACAAAGATGCACGACTACTACTACTGCAACTATTATTGTTATTGCTCATGGATATCTTGGTAGCTGAGAAAACACTCTACTGAAGTAAGAAGAGAGTCATCGGACACATCTGTGATGTTGTTGCTCGCCTGTCCAAATACGGAAAACTCAAAAAAGATCACACTGATTCTCATATGCAGAATGGAAGAAAGTAAGGGGGTGAGAATCTAAGGTACTACACAGGAAAATAGGGGTTCCGCAGCCTAAGTCCAAGTGTTCACAAGGTTATAACAGCGATTAACATACAAACAAGCACAGTCACAAGTATACAATAGAATAATAGTAAGCAATCACAAGTAGAAAAATGTAGCAACCAAGTATAATAATACATGTCTGGTCCTATGTGGGCCATGAGTTCATGCGTCGGTTAACTACCTCAACCCGACGTTACCTAGAAACTAGTCCTAGATATAATTTTTTCAACTGTGCACGTTCTGCATACGTGCCTAATGGACAAAGTCATGTGCATTCTAATAACTGGCAATCGTTGAAGAGCTTGATGCCATAGCATGCAAATAGTTGGAGAAACATGTTTCAATACAAAGTGGACATCCTCACATGTTATGGTTTTAGTTCCATCGAAGCAGAAATTCATTCTCCCCAGATAATCTCTTAGTATGATTCTGGTTCCGTCGGAGCAGACACTTCTCCTCCCCAGATAATCTCTTAGCACCTTAGAGTTACAACTTTCTTTTTCGGCGACACTTTTCAAATAAACTTTATCTCTAAGGGACTTCTCTACCCTTTTATTTTATAAAAACTTATGCCTAATCTCTTCTCTTTAAATCTCTCAGCCTTTTCATATTTACTATTTTACCCTTAGTACTTTTATATATTTTCAATTTTGCCTTTTTGTACATAACTTTTTTTTTTACTGTTTTCTTTAGGCTTTTAGTGAAACTTTCACAACTAATATTATTACTTTACTATTTTACTCTCGTATTCTTCTTAACATACCTTTTTACCTTTTTTATATCCAAAATTATCATTTTACCCCTAAGTGCTATAATTTTTTCGTTTAATTTTATTTAGCGTTAAAACTTTACCGAATTAACCCTAATATTTTTCTATGGTCAAATTATCCTTAATCATTTTAATTAATACTAATTTTATCTTTAGGAGCCTAAAGGATGATTTTACCCTTTATTAATTATTTACTTGTTTTAGTTATCACTTTTTACCGTACTTCTAACTTTTACTAAAACTTTTATTTAGGTCTGAAATTTTATTTTAATTATAATTTGGACCCAAATAATTTATATAATTACTATTTTAGTCCTAATGACACTAAGTTTAGAATTTTACTGATCTTTCAATTAAATTATATTTTTAACCCTCTTTTTATCCAAAAATGACTATAACACCCTTTTTATTTTTACCCATTTGTTTTATAGGATTAAAACTATTTTTCTAACTTCTTTTTAACTCTTTAACATGGTACTTTTCAAGTTTTCAGGGGCTGAAATTTTCAGAAATACAGTTTTGTATTTTATCCACTTTTAGTGACGTTTTTAGGCTTGAAACTGAAAACCAAGTGCTCCATTATGTTTCGGTTGTCCCATACATTTTTCAGAGGTAAATAAAGTTCATATATCATTCAAATAATAGTCCAAAAATAGAAAAGCATCATTGAATTTTCAGAATTAAAATCAAGCACAAAATTACCACAAAGTGATTTATATGAACACTGAATTAAGCACAAACATATTCTAACTATTCCTAACCTTTACCTCTTATTTAATTTAGTTCTTATCACACACCAGGAAATATTCACACGAAGACAGAGACACAACTAGTGGTTGTGCAATATTTTTCTTAGCCAAAAAGTGTCACAAAAAATGATAAAATTAACTACTTTGAGCTTGAATTTCTCTAGCTCTTTTAGTGTGCTCCATATAGACTTTAAGAGAAATTTTTTATACATGAAAGAGAATAAGAATTCATCACGATCACTACTGAAAAAATAAAAAGAATGGAGAATGAGCAAGAGCTTACCTTGCTAAAATTTCGGTAAAAATAGAAGAATTAGTAAAACGAGCAAAGAATTATGTTTGTATGACTTGAATTATTGAAAAACACTTGAAGAACAATGAAAGAACAGAAGGAATGAAGGCTAGAAACACAAAAATTAGTGAAGAAGTTCCTATTTTTTTCTCTCTAACTCACAGTTTTTCTCTCACTTTTGTGGTAAAAATGTTGTTAAATTTTTTGGTAGTGATTATTTTAAATAAAATACTGAGGTCTGACCTAACTAATATAGTAAAAGGGTGCTGGAAAAATCAGAGGAGAATAGGTTGAGAATAAGAGAGAAAGGGCGTGATTTCAAGGAAATAGCAGAGAGGGGTGGGAGTCTGAGATAATCTCGGTCCAAAGACTGAGAGGGAAGGGCGAATTAGTTGGGTGGCAAGTAAGAGGATTCGGAGTCTCTAGTAGTCGTTTGTAAAATACTAGTCAGAAATTCTATTTGGGATAAATTTTACCGTGTGGTAAAATAATTAATGACTAAAATTAATTCATAAAGAAATAAATCATGAATGGATGGCTAATATTAATCTTGGGATACAATTACTAAGATAGAAATAATTTTTACTACTGATTCTGAGTCTTTTTTGTTACTAATTTTTTCCGACACACACAAAAACATCACTAAAAGTGAATTCCCTGCTCCAAAAATTTCTAGTGAGAAAAACAAACCAATGGTAAGCAAGTATTTATTTTTTACTAGTCAAATTTGACTTAGAGGAATCAATTACCCTCATAAAGTCAAGTTTAACCTATTAATTACTATTTTCTAATTTATATATATATTTTACCATTGGTCTTATCTCACTAATAGTTGTTGGGCCACAATTCAAGATTTTGTGAAGTAAGTTACAAATAACCAGAAAAGTTAGTTTACCAAAATCCTGGTTCTTACATTCTACCCTCCTTAAAAAAACTTTTTTGTCCTCCAAATTTCAGCTATGCCAAGGAGTTATAGGAACATCTATGTCTCACTTTATAGTTAAGGTCCTTAATTAGCATAACACTCACCTCAAGCAAAGGGACCGAACCTAGTGGTGCTTGTTAGTAGTCACGGTAAAACTCTTTCCAGTTGTCGAGGCCTAGAAGTGCGTTGGTCCTTTTTGTTCTGGCAGTCTCTTACCAGGTGTCCTACTCCGTCACAGAAATAACAAACATTCGTTCCGAATTGGCAAGATTTGCTGCCATAATTCTTTCCACAACTTGATCATATTGAGCCTCTTTGAATTTGTAGAAATTGCATTCCTTCCCCTTGACCCTGGTTATGATTGTTGGTATCGCCGTTGATATGAATAGCAGGGTTACCGTTTTGTTGTTGCTGACCATTAGCCTTGAAATCTCTACCTCGAGAGGGCCAAACTTCGATTGAAGTCTTGTTGTGTATCTTTTCGACGGCTTGCTCGTGTAACTGTTAACTTCTTGGTACAGTCATCAGCCAACTCGCTCTTATTTACTAGCTCCACAAAGTTTCTAATCTCCATCGGTCCCATTGAAGCCGTCAGTTCTTTCCTAAGACCTCCTTTATATTTAATACACTTTCACTCTTCATATTCCACAAGATTTTCCTGGCAAACCTTCGAAAATCGGCACAAGTCCTCAAACTTCCGGGTGTACTCAGCCACCGTTATGCTTCCCTGCCTCAACTACAGTAATTCTAACCCCTTGGCGGTACGGGCGGACGGAGGAAAATATTTCTTGTAGAACTCAGTGTGGAAGTCAGTCCAAGTGATCTCAGTGCCTCCTTGTCCCAACAACTGGCTCACTCCTTGCCATCAAAGTTGTGCATCCCTCTTCAACATGTAAGTGGCAAACTCCACTTGTTGTCCTTCAGGAGCACATTGCACTTGCAAAACCCGTTCTATGGCGCGAGACCAATCATCTTCGAAGGTCGGGTTGGTGGTCCCAGAGAATTGGAGCGGATTAACTTTAAGGAAGGATACCAGAGTTATCGGCCTATCCCCCTTGGGTACGCCATTTTCCGGTCCATTTTTGTTTCTATGGCTGTGCCCATTCCCGTTCCCCTGCTGTCGTACCATTCTTTCCACCACTCTGTTAGTTGCAGCGACGGAATTGCGCACAACTACAACCATTGCATTCATAGATTCTAGCAAGGCATCCGGGTCAAACGCCAGCTCGGAACTCAGACTCGCTTAATGGGGGCTACACCTGTTTGTAGACATCGAGATCTTGTTAACACCAAATAATCAACATTAAGATGACTAGTCTTAATATATCCAATTTTAAATTCTAACATTTCTAAATGTACGCTCACAGACATCATGCAATAATATCATCGGAGATATCCTAGTGACATGATATAAGAAAAGTAGAGTATGCAGTGAAGTATAGTCAGTCCACTCCACAGTTTCTACTAAGGATGAATGCTCTGATACCATTTATGATGACCCAACTTCTTGCATGTCATAACCAATGCTAGCTACCGGGTGCTTGAAATAAGTATTTTCGTATGGTTAGAAATTTCATACAAAATAATTCCGTTGGTAGTATAGTTCCCAACCAACTAACAATACTCAAATCAAATTTTAAAGATTTTGGTTGTCACATGCACAAACCCTAATGAAAATTAACCGAAGTATTTAAACCTCGGGTCGTCTCACAAGGAATTGCAATGAAGTGATCAATTATTGGCTATGAAGAACAAGGGGGTTTGATTTATAATTGGCAAGGAAATATAAAAGCAAGAAAGTAAATAACAAGAACTAATAAAATAAAGGAAAGAACTCTTGGCTATACATAGGTAATTGAGATCACCATTCTTGTCTACCAAATATTGACAATTATGAAGGACTAACCCATTAAGTCTACTTCTAAGCTTTAAGTACGTCAAAAGTCTACTCCTAAGCTTGAAGTACGTCAAATAGGCTTGATCAACATCAACCATAAGTCCCAACCTAGCTATTAATTAGCTTAATAGTAGGTTAGTATCAATAGACATCAAATTGACCACATAGGATTCTCAAATCACCAATTCAATGAAACCCAATGACTCAAGGTCACTCAATTCCCTTAGCCTAGGTCAAGAGTAAAGAAAACTAATCTAAAACTAGTGAAAACATTTTAACAAACACCTAGAGTGTAATAAAAGTAAACATCACAAAATGCAAGAAATAATAAAACCCATAACTAACTTGAATAAGAAATCAACAATAACAATGAAGATAAACATAAAAGCTAAGAGACATGGAAACATAAAATTGCATTAAAGAAAAATGGAATTCAACAAGAGTGCATGAATATAAAAAATGGCAAAATAAGGAAATTAACAACAAGAACTAGAAGAACAAAGGTGTAATAACAAGAAATTAAAAAGGAAAACTAAATCAAAACAAGAATTAAAAGTTGGATCCAGGGACGGATTTATGCATAAGTTAGTGGGGGCAGTTGCCCCCAGTCAAATTTCAAATAATATAGAGTAGTTCTTAGTGAAATATCAAGTTTGCCCCCATTATATAATTACTTTTGCCCCCAGCCCCAGCCCAAAGCCCCAGCCAAAAGCCCCAATTTCCTAAACTGTTCTTCTTCTCCCTTTCTTTCTAAATTTCTAACTACTCCAGCCTCTGCCCTCTAACCTCCAAGCCCCAGAATCACTGCAGCGCAGGCGCCAGACCACTACTCCGAGTTTCTGCCGCTCCGTTGTGGGATGTGTCCTCTGTGGCAGTGTGTCACTACTCAATAGCTCCCTGTCACTCTGCGTTTCTGCTCCCCGCGACTCCTTGTATCGCTGCGATTCTCCCGCGTGGCTCCGTCCTCCGTCGGTTTCTCCTTGCATTGCCGCCACGCCGCATCTAGTGGTTCTCACTTCTCAGGTTCTACCTTCTTTTGCGTCACTGCTTATGATTTGTGTCGATCTGCTGCTGCGTTACTCTTCTGCGTTCCTTCCTTTGGCACTCAGGCACTCAGCAATTCGGCATCTGATTCTGCGGTTCTGCCTTCTTCTTCAAAAAACATCAATTTCTTTTAAATTTCTGGAGTTCTGGTTGACTGGTTCTTTTTTTTATTCTACAATCCTCTTCTCTGTTGCCGCTAGCGCCACACCACTACTAGGTCATCCACTCATCCTTCTGGAGTTTAGTTTGCCTCTTGGTACATGATTGGGATACTTAATTTACTGGGTCATTCATTTTTTTGCTCATTTGTTTCATTGTTTGGTAAATGAATATTTGATATAGTTAGTTTATTTAGAAATTGTGAATTTGTTCTGATGTAATTGATACTTAGTCCTGGCCCTGGAATTTAGTTTGCCTCTTGGTACAGTAGTAGGGATACTTAATTTACTGGGTCATTCATTTTTTTGCTCATTTGTTTCATTGTTTGATAAATGAATATTTGATATAGTTGGTTTATTTAGAAATTGTGAATTTGTTCTGATGTAATTGATACTTTAGTTTCATTAACCACCATTGGCTTTGGTGCCTGTACTTGGCATAATTTTACAAATCACAAGTGATGAAGTGCCATACAAATTTAGAAATTCTATTTTATTTAATTATCATCGCTAACTATGTACTCTAACACATGCTTCACTGCTTCAGCAAAATAATAAATGATCTTATGATCATATATGTATGCCTCTCAGCTCTCTGGGCTCTGGCCCTCTTTGATATCATAACTTGATTTTGTGATTGAATTAGTTACTAGCTTGCTACTGTTGTTATTGGATCAATTTTCTGTTGTTATTGGATCAATTTTTTATTTATATTTCTATGCTGAACTTCTCAATTTGAGAAAAATTATAAATTAATTTTATTGATTAATTAATTTAGATTTATAATTTTATTTTTATTAGTAATGGAGAAATATTTCAAAAGAACTTCATCATTGGAGATTGGATCCCAAAACAATTCATCGACCTCTTCTAATAAGAGGAGGTTTTTAGAATTTGAAGTAGAGAGTCTCATAGCAGATCCAGGACAACGACCAAAGATTTCAAGTTATCATCCGAAAGACAGAGACAAAGTTAGATGTGCATATTTGCAAAAAGGTCCTTGTCAACCAAGGACTCATGATTTTCCGCAAACTGTTTGTGGTTCTTCTTTTCGAAGATTTAATCCTAGTTGGTTTGATGATTATGGCAATTGGTTAGAGTATAGTATATCAAAAGATGCTGTTTTTTGTCTTTGTTATTATCTTGTGAAACCTGAGAATGAAGGTGGCGATGCTTTTGTAACCAATGGCTTTTCAAATTGGAAAAAAAAGGAGAGATTACAAACTCATGTTGGGATTCATGATAGTGCTCATAATCAAGTTTGGAGAAAATGTGAAGTACTTATGAAGCCAAAACAACACATTAGTGCTGCTATTGAAAAATAATCTGAGCAGACTAAAAAGAATTATCAAATTCACTTGACAGCCACAATTGATTGTATTAGATTTCTTTTGCGACAAGGATTGGCCTTTCGTGGTAATGATGAGACAGATGATTCTGTTAATCAAGGAAATTTTTTGGAACTTCTAAACTTTCTTGCACAACATAATGAAGAGATTGATCGTGCTTTTAAAAATGCTCGTGGGAATCTTAAACTAAGAGCTCCTTCAATTCAAAAAGATATTGTAAGAGCGGCTGCAAGTGAAACGACAAAAGCTATTGTAAATGATCTTGGGGATGAATTATTTGCTGTTTTGGTTGATGAAGCTCGCGAAATTTCTATTAAGGAGCAAATGTCGGTTTGTTTAAGGTATGTGAATAAAGAAGGGCAAGTTAGGGAGCATTTTCTTGGTCTTGTTTATGTTTCTAGTACTAATGCTTTATCTCTAAAATTAGCATTAGAGTCATTATTAGAAACATATAATTTAAGTTTATCAAGAGTACGTGGCCAAGGATATGATGGTGCAAGTAATATGCAAGGAGAATTTAATGGTTTGAAAACTTTGATATTGAAAGAAAATTATTATGCTTTCTATGTACATTGCTTTGCCCACCAACTTCAGTTAGCTCTTGTAACGGTTGCAAAAAAACAAGTTGAAATTGCTTTGCTTTTTAATTTGTTAACCAATTTGTGCAATGTTGTTGGAGTTTCGTGTAAACGAAGAGATATGCTTCGTGATAGTCAAATGACTAAGACAATTGAAGCATTACAAAGTGGAGAAATTTCTAGTGGACGTGGTTTGAATCAAGAAATAGCTTTGAAAAGAGCTGGAGATACTAGATGGGGTTCACACTATGGAACTATACTTAGATTAATTTCTTTATTTCCTTCTGTGGTTAATGTTCTTGAATATGTTGAGGAAGATGGAAATAATTCAGATTCCCCCTTTTCCCCCGCTGATAAAATTTTCTGGATCCATCATTGGTTGGATCTAAGGAAATTTAACCTAAACTACCCTAACTTCTAGAGAGAAGGGAGAGCTTCTCTCTCTAGAATCGTAACCTACAACATGATGAAAACTACACTATGGTTCTCCTCCCAATCCTTTGCCATCATTGGATTCAAAAGCATAAGAAATGAGTTGGATTTGGGCCTCCTTGAGCTCAGAAATCGCCCTCAGCGTTTTGCCTTTAAGTGAGGCACGTGACCAACATCACGCGTGCACGTGGATGATGCGTGCGCGTCGCTTGATGATTCTCTGGTCATGCGTGCGCGTGGGGTGACGCGTGTGCGTGCCTTCAGTTCAGCAAATCCTCATTTCTTCATGAATTCTCCATTTTTGCATGCTTTTTCTTCATTCCTTCAACCCAATATTTGCCTTCTAATCCTGAAATCACTTAACAAACATATCAAGGCATCAAATGGAATCAAAGTGAATTAAAATTAGCAATTTAGAGGCCTAAAAAGCATGTTTTTACTCTTAAGCTCAAATTAGGAGAAATTCACAAAACCTTGCTATTTCATTGAATAAATGTGAGAAAAGATGATAAAATCTGCTAAAATCAACACAAGATAAACCACAAAATTGGGGTATATCAGTGCTACTTCATGGCTTTTCTTAGAGGCTCTTGACCTTATATTAAATATATACATATGAGCCTGTAGCACTAGTTGAGATCACGTGTTAGATAGATATAACAAAATAGGTAATAATTAAATAGATAATATCTACATGAAGTATAGAAAACACAAAAAAAAACATAATAATATCATACATATATGCCTGGAGGCTCATTTAGTACATCATAGTTCACACGGGGTTACGTCATTGCTTATTCAAGTAAATATTTTCAGACGGTATTATTTATACTAATATGCCCCGACTCACAAGAGCCACCCTACTCTGGGACTCGTTCTAACTTATTTATATAGATATTTACAAAAGCACCTAACCCTCTAAAAGTCTATACAGAGGAAGGGCAAAGACGACGACTACTACTACTACTATTATTGCTACTGCTCATGGATATCTTGGTAGCTGAGAAAATATTGTGCTGAAACAAGAAGAGAATCATCAGACACACCCGTGATGCTGCTACTTGCCTGTCCAAATGCGAAAAACTCAAAGAAGATCATGTTGATTCCCATCTGCAAAACGGGAAAAGTAAGGGGGGGTGAGAAAAGGTTCCCAGCAGGGTACTACCAGGAAACTAGGGGTTCCGTAGCCTAAGTCTATGTGTTCGCAAGGTTACAACGGTGATTAACATACAAGCAAGCACAGTCACAAGTATATAACAGAATAACAGTAAGCAATCACAAGCAAAGAAATGCAGCAACCAAGTATGATACATGTCTAGTCCTATGCAGGCGATAAGCTCATGCATCGGTTGACTACCCGCAATCCGACATTACCTAAGAACTAGTCCTAGATATGATTTTTCAACTGCGTATGTTATAGATACGTGCCTAATGGACAAAGCCACGTGCACTCCGGCAACTGGCAATCGTCACAGACTTGACACCAGAGTATGCCAATAGTTGGAGAAACAGGTTTCAACATAAAGTGGGCATCCCCACATCTTATGGTTCTGGTTTCGTCAGAGTAGAAACTCCTTCTCCTCAGATAATCTCTTAGCATGGTTTTGGTTCCATCGGAGCAAACTCTCTTCCTTTTCAGATAATCTCTTAGCACCTTGGGGTTTACAGTTTTCTTTTTTTCGGACACTTTTCAAATAAACTTTATTTTTAAAGGACTTCTTTGCCCTTTTCTTTTATAAAATTTTGTTCCCGATCTCTTCTTTTTAAATCTCTCAGTCTTTGTAACATTTACTATTTTACCCTTCGTACTTTTATATATTTCAATTTTTCTCTTTTGTACATAACTTCTATTTTTACTTTTCTTTAGACTTTTAGTGACGCTTTCACTGCTAATGTTATTACTTTACCATTTTACCTTCACATCCTTTCCAACATACCTTTTTACCCTTTACTAAGTTAATCAACAATTCTTACATTTATTTTATGTCCAAAATTACTATTTTACCCCTAAATGCTCTAGTTTTTTCGTTTAATTTTATTTAGCATTAAAAATTTACCGAATTAATACTAATATTTTTCTATGACTAAATTATTTTTAATAATTTTAATTAATGCCAATTTTATCTTT
>NC_029787.2:111512381-111514085 GCF_000816755.2 Arachis ipaensis
TTTCCTCTTTTCCTCTTTTTACTTCTAATTTTTACTAAAATTTTTATTTAGACCCAAAATTTTATTTTAATTATAATTTTGACACAAATAATTTATATAATTATTATTTTATCCTTGATGACACTAAGTTTAGAATTTTACTGATCTTTCTATTAAATTATATTTTTAACTCTCTTTTTACCCAAAAATGACTATAACACCCTTTTTATTTTTATCCACTTATTCTATAGAATTAAAACTATTTTTTTTAACTTCTTTTTAACTCCTTAACATGTTACTTTTCAGGTTTTCAGGGACTAAAATTTTCAAAAATATAATTTTGCATTTTTATCCAATTTTAGGCTTAATTCCAAGTGCTCCGTTAATTTTTGGTTGTCCCATATATTTTTTAAAGAAAAATAAGCTTCATATATCACTCAAATAATAGTACAAAAATAGAGAAACATCACTGAATTTTCAGAATTAAAAATCAAGTATAATAGTGGCTTATATGAATACTGAATCAAGAACAAACCTATTCTAACTATTTTTAACCCTTACCTTTTGTTTAATTCAGTTCTTAGACCTCTCATACACCAAAAAATACTCACACAAAGGCAGAAACACAGCTGGTGGTACAGTGTTGTCCTTGGCAAAAAAGTGTCACGAAAAATGATAAAATTAACCACTTTGACCTTGAATTTCTCTAGCTTCTTAGGTGTGCTCTACATGGGCTTCAAGAGAAATTTTCTATACATAAAAGAGAGCAAGAATTTATCATCATCACTACTAGAAAAACAAAAAAAAATGGAGATGGAGCAAGAGCTTACCTTGCCAAAATTTCGGTAAAAATGCAAGAATTAGTAAAAACGGCAAGGAATTGTATTTGTATGGCTTTGATTCTTGAGGAAAACTTGAAGAACAATGAAAGAGCAGAAGGAATGAATGCTAGAAACGCAGAAAAGTAGTGCGGAAGTCCTCCTTTTTCTTCTCTCTAACTCACGGTTTTTTTCTTCTTTTATGGTAAAAATGTTGTTAATTTTTTTCTTAGTGATTGTCTTAAATAAAGTGATGAAGTATGGACTAATTAAAATGGTAAAAGAGTGCTGAAAAAATTAGAGAAGAATGGGCTGAGAATAAGAGAGAAGGGACATGATTTCGAAAAAACACAGTCAGCCTCATCATGACGTCTTTATTCGCAGTTAACCGCAGTTAGTTACTCGTAGTTAAAAACAAAGCAGAGAGGGATGAGAGACTGAGATAATCTCGGTCCAGAGGTTGAGAGTGAAGGATGGGTTACTTGAGTGGCAAGTAAAAATATTCGAAGTCTCTAGGAGTCGTTTCTAGAATACTAGTCAGAAATTTGGTTCGGGATAACTTTTATCGTGTGGTAAAATAATTAATAACTAAGATTTATTCTTAAAGAAATAAATTATAAATGGATGGCTAATATTAATCTCAGGACACAATTACTAAAGTAGAAATTATTTTTATTATTGATTTCGAATTTTTTTCAGTTACTAATTTTTTTCCGACACATGCAAAACTGTCACTAAAAGTAAATTTTCAACTCAAAGAGTCTCTAATGAAGAAAATAAACCAATGACAAATAAGTGTTTATTTTTTACTAGTCAAATTTGACTTAGAGAAATTAATTACTCTCGTAAAGTTAAATTTGACCTATTAATTATTAATTTTTAATTTATTTTTGTTTTTTACCCTTAG
>NC_029787.2:111514140-111530634 GCF_000816755.2 Arachis ipaensis
TCTCTTTTTTCCAAAATTTTACTTTTTATTGCCAAATTATCTCTAATTAAAAAATATAAAATAAAAAAAAAAGAAAAAAAAGAAAATGGGTTAAAGGAAAGGAGAAAGGGAATCACGCAGGGGGTTCAAGGAAGAAGAGAGAAAAGAAAAGGTGGGGAAGGGAATTCGCCGCCGCCGCTGCTCGTCGTTCGGTCTTCGCGGCTGGATCTCGCCCCAGATCTCGCCGCTCCACTTCCTCGCTCGATGTCGATGCCAGCAGCTCGCGAGGGTGGACGCCGTGCGCCGCTCGCCGTTTTCGCTCATCCTCCTTGCTCGGTCGCCGCTGCTCCTCGTCCTCATTGCCTGTCACTCGCCGCTGTGCTTCGCGACTTCGCGTCCTCGCCTTAACTTCTTAGGGTTCCAATTCTTCTGTTAATTATATTGTTGAATTTTTTTTATCTGTGGATTTGTTGATACTTCTGGTTGCTTCTATTTATGTTTCTTTTGTTGTTGCTGTTCTTCTTATTTCATTATCCATTGTTGCTATTGTTCTTCTTCTGTTTCTGGTTTTTTTTTTAATGTTGATTACATTGCTTCATTGTTATTGCATCTACTTCTGTATTTGCTTTTAGTTCTGGTTTTACTTCTGCTTCTGCTTCTGCTTCTGGTTGATTTTGGGGAAGAAGGGGAATGATATTTTGGTCCGAATGACAATTCTAAAACTAAATTAAACCTTAGAGACGATTTTGTAAGCAAAAAAAGATTGGAAATGAAAAAAAATTTTAACTTCTACCTTAGGGACCAAAATCATACTTAACCCATATAATTATTTCAACTATTCCAAATATATTTTGTTTTTACTCTCTTATTATATTATTATCATTATTCTTTTTATTTTTTTTATTTATATCGACATGAATGTTCACTACAAAATTCTATAGTATAATTATAACAAACAAAAAATATGAATACTAAACTTTCTTCTTTTAATTATTTATCTTTATTTTACTATTATATATTGTGACTTTTTTTCCTCTCCGAAATTTTATCCGCAAAGTATCTGGTTATTTTTTTTTCTTTTACATCAATAATACATCATTGCACAATATAAAAGTAAGATTTTATAAATTAAAAAAAATATAAAAGTAAGCATAATACGCTAAATACATTATTTTTTAATTTTATGTTAGTTTTAATTTGTATAATTTTGTTCTGAGTACGTATTTTATACGAATATTAAATATACAATTTAGTCTTACTCTAATCATTTTATTAATTTATTTGTAACGATAAAAATAAATATTATGTGCAAAGGTAGTATATTTTCTTCTTTTCTCTATTCTCTTGTATTGTTTAATTTTAGGTTAGACTTCGATTTGTACTATTTGTTTTAAATAGGTACTCTCTTTTAATGATGTATACAAAATTTGCTCTCATTCTAATTATTCTATTAATTTTTTTATATGATAAAAAAATACAAGGTATAAGCTAAGTAGTTAAAGTGGTGAGATGATAAAATTTATCTTTTTTTTATTTTTTAAATGTAAATGATAATAGCATAGTCATTTAAATAAAATTGGAGACTCATACTAACAATGTCAGCAAAAATAAATTAAGAAGAAAAAGCTTTTAAATAGACAAAAAAATATAAATTACAAGTATTATTTTTTGTGATAAAATTTGATTCACATATAGTCACTGTTATGAAAATATGTTCGAACCAGTCAGTCGAACTGGGAACATTGGCAAATACGGTTCAAACAGAAAGCAGAACTGCCAAATTTATAAATCAGAGTTGGACTGCCGAACCAATCGAGAACCGATTGGTCGAACTGAATCGAACCGTAATCCGACCGGTTTTTGAAATTTTGCCAAGAACGCTGCGTTTTGCCTTTTTGAAAGGAACTCTAGTCTTCGGTCTTCACCCAGACACCCACCAAGAGACCCACTCTTGAGCCTCCAGCCCTCCACTCTCACCTCTCGCTCTCGGTTTCCACGTCTCCAGTCTCCACCTTGAGTTTCCGGCACAACCTCTGTCTAGCCACCGCCGACGTTGCAAGTTCCGTTGAAGTCACTCACCATCGCAAGTTCCTTTTAGCCAACTTTTCGTTCGCGCAGCCAGCTTTCCGTTGCGAAGTCAGCCGTCGAAATTGCAGCCACCGCCAGCGCCACTTATCGTCGCGCAATTTTTTCCGTCGGCGCCAGCTTTGTTCGCCCTTGCCAGTCCCTATCGCCGTCAGCTCTGCATTATTCTCTGTCTTCCACTAACCCTAGATATAATCTAATTTGTTGTAATAATAATTGTTGAAGCATGATTAATTATTGGTTCTAAATCTTGCTGTTGATTGTTTGAAGCATGAATAATTGTTGTTGATTAATTTTTTGGTGCTAATTGCTTGAAGCATGATTAATTGTTATAGTTTATTGTTGAAACTTTGATAATTAATTATTTATTGGGTGCTAAATCTTGTTGTTGAGGCATTGATTAGTTGTTGGATTGTATTGTTATTGGATTGCTGATAATTTTTAGGTATGGATGATAGTATCAACCAAGAATTACCTAGGAATAATAATGCTGAGAATAATTCGACTTTGAATGAACCTTCTCTTCCTCTTAGATCTAATGATAGT
Organism: Arachis ipaensis; assembly: GCF_000816755.2. Classification (NCBI taxonomy): domain Eukaryota; kingdom Viridiplantae; phylum Streptophyta; class Magnoliopsida; order Fabales; family Fabaceae; genus Arachis; species Arachis ipaensis. The sequence continues at coordinate 111,516,751 of NC_029787.2, forward strand.
CAATCACAAACTTCTAATATTCGGGAAAAACTGATCCTGCTTGGAGATATATTGCTTTATAAAATATAAATAAAAAACCGCATTACAAATGCTTATTTTGTCTGGCTACTTTTCGGGGCGGGGGAATTAATAGAATGAAAAAATATTTGACGAAGATAAGGGGAGATATTAAGAAGTGTTCTAAGGTCCCTTATGATGTAGAAAAATAAATAGAATGTTTATTTATTATTTTATTATAAAACAGTTTTTTGGTTCAACTACGGTCGAACTGATTGAACCTATAAACCAGTAAATCAGTAGCTAAAACGGTTCGATGATCGGTTCGATTTTCAAAACCTTACATATAACATATCTATTCAGATTTACATGTATAATAGTATATCAATCTAACGGATTAGATTAAGACTAGACTAAAAAAGATAAAATCTAACATAAAATATCAACAATGAACACTAAAATGTATGTTTTCTTTAAAATTCTAACTCAAATCTAATAGTAAAGAGAATAGAATTTAAAAATAAAAAATAAGAGAGCAGTTTGGGATATTGAAAGAAATGAGATGGTTATTAGTAATATTATTCTATAAATATTATCTATGACATTTAAGTATAATTTATTTTTTGTAAATAACTAACATGTATTTTATTTTATATTTACTTTTTTTTATCAAAATAATATTATAACCATTAATTTTGAATTATTTATTTTCGAATAAGATTTTTTTTTTGGTGACTTCAATTTTTTTTGGTGACTATTCGAATAAGATAAATATATGTTTAGCAACCGCATTGGAAATGATAAAAGTACATTTAAGTTCTTTAAACGCTGTTTTTTGGTGTTTAATAACTTTTTCTTCTCTAAAGGCAGAAGTGCTTTTGCATCCTAAAAGCACGTTCAATTAAGTAAAAAGTTGTAATTTTTGGGTTCACTCAACTGCGTTTAGGTTTCTTGCCGGTCATTATTGGTTTTCTCAGTAAGAATTTTTTAATTTGTTTAAAGTCATTTCAAATATTTTAATTTTTAAATCATTTTCTATATAAAAAATATACTAAAAGAAATATAAAAAGGGCAAAAAGCCATAATAAGTCAATGCTAGTTGGAATTTATGTATATCAGCCAAAATCAAAATCGTTTCAGTAATGAGCCAAACCATATTTTAATATAATTCGAACCAACCTGGTTCGAACTGCATTTAGTAATAAATCGAACCAGGGCAGTTCGAATTACCAAGAAAGAGATGAACGTAAATCGAACCAAGCTAGTTCGAATTATAGAGAGAGAAGCTGGCCAAAGTAATTCGAACCAGGCTAGTTCGAATTACACAAACCATAATTCGATGCAGGCTGGTTCAAATTTTATATGGTTGTAAACGTGAGTTGCTCTCATTAGAGGGTGTAAGATGGCTAGTGAGGAGAGTTTTGCTATTTTGGTTCACCACAGAGGATCCATTAAGAGGAAAACTCGTTCCGGTGTGAAGTTCACAGATAAGGATCCTCTCTGTATTGTCGTGAGTCTGACGACTAGCTATGATGGTCTTGTTAGATCTGTACTGATGAAACTTGGTCTGGAAGGTGCGAAGCGGGTGAAGAAGTTTTTCTATCGCATTCCAATCACGGTCCTTCAGGATACGGTGAAGTATGATTGTTTCACGATTGGTAGTGATGAGGACTTGCAAGTCATGTTTCTTTGTCGGCGGCAGTTTCCGGAGGTGAGGACACCAGAGTTGTTGGCAAAGCTGGTTGATGTGGTATCCAGCTCAGGGGGTTCGAACCGGAATACCACCACTTTAGCCACGGCAGCCGGTTCTAGTTCCAGGCATGCCGTTGCTTCTTCCTCCGTCCCTGTGTACGAGCCAGCGGTCCAACCTGTCGCCTCCCTGTCTTTTGTTGTTGATCTCAATGGCAGCGTAGGCGACGAGGTAGGATCAAGGAAATTTCTGCCGAACGCTTTACAGGGCGTTGCACCGCTTGGCGTCGGAGACGGATTGTTGGGTGATGCAGAGGAGGATGACGTCGAGCCGGATATGATTGATGATGACAGCGGCGATGATATTGGAGCGAGTGAGCCTGCATTGGCGGTAGGTGGTTCTAGTTCTGGCACACAGCAGTATCCACCACATTTTTCCTCTTTGGACCTGGATGCCATGAGGCAGGAGGGGATTTCTGGGCACTCTGTTGGATTCGGAGCTAGAGATGCGGAAGGGACTGCTGGTCTGACAGAGTTCCAGGTTGGTCAGTAATTTCAGGATAAAGATGAGGCCCTGTTAAGTGTGAAGACTTACAGCATCCGGCGAGGGGTACAGTACAAGGTAGTGGAGTCTGATTATCGCCGGTATGTGGGCAAGTGTTCTGAGTTTGGGAATGGGTGCACATGGTTGATTCGACTGAGTCTCCGGCAGCGCAAGGGCATTTGGGAGGTCAAACGGTACAATGGACCTCACACTTGTCTGGCCACCTCCATCTCGAGTGACCACAGGAGTTTGGATTATCATGTGATATCGGCGTTCATTATGCCAATGGTTAGGGCTGATGCATCCGTCAGCATCAAGGTGCTCCTAAATGCCACAGCAGCACACTTTGGGTTTAGGCCGACGTACAGGAGGGTCTATTTGGCGAAGCAGAAGACTATTGCCATCATCTACGGTGATTGGGATGAGTCATACAACGAGCTCTCCAGGTGGGTGTTGGGAGTCCAGTTGACGATGGCTGGTACAGTTGCAGTCCTACGGACGAGCCCCGTTCGAGTTGGTGGACAAGTAGACGAGTCTCAAGCTTATTTTCACAGACTTTTCTGGACGTTTCCACCGTGCATCGAGGCATTTCGTCATTGCAAGCCGCTAGTTAGCATTGACGGCACCCATCTGTATGGCAAGTACGGGGGAACGTTGCTCATCGCGATTGCACAGGACGGGAACTCCAACATTCTACCTGTTGCATTCGCACTAGTAGAGGGTGAGAATGCAGAGTCTTGGACATTCTTTCTCTCTCACCTACGACAGCACGTGACACCGCAGCCGGGTCTGCTGGTTATATCGGACAGGCATAACGGTATCAAGGCTGCGCTTGAGGCACCTGGCGGAGGTTGGTTACCTCCATCTGCATACCGTGCATTCTGCATTCGACACGTAGCGGCTAATTTTGCCCTGACCTTCAAGGGCAAAGACGCACGGAGGCTTCTTGTGAATGCGGCGTATGCCAAGACCGAGGTTGAGTTTGACTACTGGTTTGATATTCTGTGGTCTGAAGACCCGGCGATGTGTGAGTGGGCGAACCGGATTGATTATTCCTTGTGGACTCAGCATCGTGATGAGGGGCGGAGATTCGGTCACATGACGACGAATATATCCGAGTGTGTGAACTCAATCCTCAAGGGTTTCAGAAACCTCCCTGTAAGCTCCTTGGTGAAGGCAACATATGGAAGGCTTGCGGAACTCTTTGTTCGCAAGGGGAGAGAGGCTGAGGCCCAGATGGGAACCGGACAACAATTCAGTCAGCACTTGGTAAAGTGTATTGAGGCTAACTTGAAGACGGCCAAGTGCTTCACGGTGACTTTGTATGACAGGGATAACTCCGAGTTCACCGTAGCAGAGACCACTTCGACTGGTTCTTTCTCATTGGGTAGCTACAGAGTATCGCTTGCCTCTCAGACATGTGACTGCGGGTACTTCCAGGCACTTCATTTCCCGTGTCAGTACGCACTTGCATGTTGTGCCTACTCAAGGGTTACCTGGACCGCTTATGTTCACAGCGTGTATCGGATTAGTTCGGTATTCAGTGTGTATCGGATGGGTTTCTCCCCTCCGATTCCGGAAATCGGAGGGTTTCTGGCCACCATACGACGGGTCCACTATTATACCGGACCCTGACAAGAGGCGTGCGAGAGAGGGTCGTCCGAGGTCCACTAGGATACGGACAAATATGGACGAGGCAGATTCGAACCGGCCAAAGAGATGTGGCCTATGTTGCCAACCCGGACACACACGTCGGAGTTGCCCACAGCTCGAAGGGGGACATTAGTAGCCATGTTCTTAGTGTTGGTAATTATTTTATTTAAGTTTCCTTGTTCGATGTTGTAATTGAGCACTCATGTAATTTGTTGATCTTTCTGCGTTGTATTGTGCATGCTGTGTTAACTAATGAATATGCTGTGTTTCACTTTGCGTTTTTCTACAAGTCCCCTAAATGGAATGGCTAAAAAATAAATCTACATATTAAATTGTTAGATGATGCGATGATTATGCTAGTCACTGATAAATCCAGTAAACACCCGTTTTCAAAGTACAATATGATGAACTAACAACAAAAGTAAACATGGCTAAAATAACAACAAAAGTACACATGGCTATCATACATGAATGAACTCGAAGATCCAACATACATTAAACATGAATCATCTAAACAGATGCGAGCCCGTAAAGCAACGACGGGGTACCCGTGTCCTATGACCTCTGCGGATAAGCGGCTCCTCGTCCTCGATCTCATCCTCCTCATCATCCGGGGCAGGCTGTGCCGGTGGCGTAGGATGGACAGGTACCGCAGATGGCCCGGCAACAGAAACTGATGCAGCAGTGTAGGCAGATGGTGGGGTACCTTCCAAAGCAAAATGGTCAGCAACTGATGTCGTAGGAGGCTCGTTTAGATCAACATCTAAAGGTGCCTGTGTGCCGGAGGTCTGACCACGCCTCTGGGCCGGCACGTCCTCCTGCATGATGGCAGTAATCTCGTCTAGAAAGTGTGAACCCCCAAAGTCTGCATCAAGCGTATCTGAGGTAAGGAAGTCTGCCCACTGTGATCCCGGACTAACCCATGGGGTACTCTCCTGCAGAGTCTGGTCATGGGCGGGTACACCAACGAAGTAATCTCCAAGAGGCCCCGACCCAAGTCCAGCGTCACCAGTATCAGCCCCGTCACCCATACCTGACCCATACCACTCACCTCCCTGTCCACCACCATGGCCACTAACACCAGCAACTGCAACAGCCCCTGCACCATCCCCGCCAACGGGCCCATGCTGATCGTCGTCATTGTCGTCCGTCTCCCTCCCTGGTAGGGTCGTCCGCCTCCAGCAGGACCGGCATCGTCATCCTCCTCCATAGCCTGATCAAGCCACCTCCACTCACGCTGGCTCCGTCGTGTCCCCACACAAGCTCTCCTCTCAACCCGACGCCTGTCTGGCACGTCCTCAACACGATCTATGTCAGGAACTCGCCCAGCACCCCGCTGTGACACCTCAACTGGAATAGGAACGGCTCTCGGATCCCCCAAAGACATCTCCGGAGACAAGAACCTCTTCTCATGCTGACTCCACCACTTCAGGAACTCATGCGACTGTCCAGGGTCGGCAACAACATCAAACCTGAGCACGGTCTCCGCACGAGACTCCCAATGGAGATGCCATTGCTGCAAGTGGTACGGGAACCATTGATCGTCGCCTCTGCCATCCTTCGACATCAGAAAGTCGATGTTCAGGGCGGGATGCGGACGGGGCTGGACCCCGCCGAACTGCGGAAGAACCCTATCGACCTGATGACACTCTATGACGGCAAAGTATATCAGTGACGTCACAGACCACTACAACTCCATATGCCGAGGCTCCAAAGCCTCTGGATGCACAACCTGAAGTACGTCGGGGCTGCTATACGGCATCCAGATAAACTGCACAGAGAACTCAACATTGTCAGGACAACTCATGGACGCAATTCATAAAGTGTGGTTAATTAAAGCAACTTAGTAAGTAGCGTACTCACCTCCCTGTCCTGTAACCTGTCTATCCTCAGCCTCCACATCTGCACTCTAGGATCCTTCTCGCTACCGAAAGGGTTGTAACCTGACCACCTGCATCTCACATGTGTCATATAGCTAATTAAATATGTGAGAAATTTGTAATAGAGTCTTAATGAACATGGAGCTATGTATATTAAATTGAAGTAGAGAAGGCTAAATAGAGTACCTCGAGGCCAATGGCCAACTGAACGTCTCATACCCTGCAGGCCTAAACCGAGAAAATCGCCAGAAGATCCAAGACTGAAGTAGCTGTAGTGGGCCCGCTAACTTGACCACATGTCTGTTCGCCACTCGGCACATGCACCGGTACAACCATACCAGTGCTGCAGACCCCCAGCTGTAGGTACCCATCTCCTCAAGCCTGGCTACGTAGGGAATCCATCTGATGTGAATGCGGTTGCCGGACTTGTCGGCAAACAGCTGCATACCCAACAACATCATGATGTACGCACGGACATATCGCCGCACAGTCTCGTCATCGGCTCCCTCGGGGCACTCTCCAAAAGTCTCCTGGAACCAGCTGCAGTTTACTGCGTACTTCTGAACCTGCCTGGGAGGAGGAATCACTCCAAGCAACTCCTGAAACCACACCCAAGCTGGACGGCCACCCTGGATGTATATCTGGAATTCTAATAGGCAGCCGCTCACGTAACGCCCGTCCACTGGCAAACCCAACTGGTACGCCACGTCCTGAAGTGTGATCGTGCACTCTCTGAACGGCATATGAAATGTGTGCGTCTCCGAACGCCATCGCTCGACAAAGGCACTGACAAGGGCCTCATCTAACCGGAACTATCTGTCGTTCAGCCTGGCAAGATGGTATAATCCGGCCATCTGCAAGTAAGGAACGTATCTGTCATCGAGTCGCATGCCCTGCTGCCGCCGCATGCTCCTGATGCATCGCTGTGGCTGCGCATTACATGCACCACATTATTAGAACCAGCTTCATAACCAATGACAAAAATACCCAACACGATAAATCATCAACAAAATATCATACCAAAATAAAACCGCATAAAAATTCATTAACGAGAACCACATGCAAAACAACTACCATAAACCACACAACTAAACCACTAACATGAAACAGTTAAACTTAAACCAATAATATAAAACAGCTAACATAAAACAACTAACACAAACCACTAACATAAAACAACTAACATAAACCACCAATATAAAACAACCAACATAAACCACTAACATAAACAGTTAAACTTAAACCATTAATATAAAACAGCTAACATAAAACAACTAACACAAACCACTAACATAAAACAACTAACATAAACCACCAACTAAACCACCAACATAAAACAACCAACACATACCGCTAACGTAAACCAGCTAACATAAAACAACTAACATAAACCACTCGCATAAACCACTTAAATAAACCACCAACTAATCCACCATCTAACCCGCATGCAAAACCTTTCAACTATACCACTAGCAATACCACTTCGATTAACCACTAACATAAACCGCCACTAAAACCGCATGCAAAACCACTAACTCACATATACCGCTAGCACGAAGTTTTTTATGTACTAACCTCGTCGTTGATGACCCCGGCTATATGAGCAACTCCGTCCAACCGATATAACCTTGCCGGATCGTCCCCCATCGGCAGAGTATTCCGATCAGGTCTTTGTCGGATCGAATCTGGGTCGTTTTCTCTGGGATTTGGTGGGGTAGAGAAGAGGAACAATGGTTCGAATGAGGCTGATTCGAACTCCTTATATAGCCAAATAATGAGTAATTCGAACCAGGTTGGTTCGAATTACTTGGTAATCATTAACAAGGATAATTCGAACTAGGTTGGTTCGAATTATGAGCATATGGAGTTCGAACCACCTTGGTTCGAATTATGTTTAACGATTTTCCACCCTAATTCGAACTGCCCTGGTTCGATTTATTAGTGAATGTAGTTCGAACCAGCCTGGTTCGAATTACATTAAAATATGGTTTGGCTCATTGCTGAAATGATTTTCATTTTGACTGATATACGTAAATAAGAAGTGATGTTGGCTTATTAGTGTTTTTTGCCCTATAAAAAAATTAAATATATTTATAAAAATAATATTATAATTTAATATTATATATTTTTTTGTAATTAACTAATTATCTATCTAAAACTGATTTTAACTAATATTATCCAAACTATATTCATTTTATCAAAATCAATTTTATTATAGAATTGCGAAACATAAATCATGTTAGTATAGACTCATTCTTATCCAAAATTAATTCTACAAAATTATTTTCAATTTTTTTTTTTGAAATTTGAAAGGTTTCACCCATGCTATTTTTGTTCATTTAAAAATTACCCATAAAAATACGGCAGATTGAATAATTATCCAAAAAAACAGTTTTACGTCATCACAATAAAATGCAGCGTATGGATGGTCATCTGATTTAGATATTACTCGTTCATCTGAACGATCACGGCAAAGTGTAGAAATCATGGCCAACTGGTTTCTCCTCGATCCAACAACAAATATGTCATAGCTTGGATGACATGCATAGGATATTGGATCAAAACCAGCCAGATCAAGATAGTTTGGAGAATGAGTATTGAAATTCCAGGAAACAGCAAGCAAACGTATAAATTGGCAGGAAACTTTTTAAGAGAAAAATTCATACAAAGTCGGACATTGATGCTGGAATTAAAATCCATGATACCTATTAATAAAATTGTGAAAGAATAGGAAAATAAAAGAATTGTGAAAGAAAAAGATGAAGAAATTTTATTGATTGTTGATTGAATGAATTGTAAACTATGAAAGTAAAATTAAGTATATATAGAGTATTAACCTATGAAAGATAAAAGTAGATAAAGATAAGATAAGATATAGAGATAAAGATAAGTATAAGATAAGATAAAGACTAAATTATCATTTAATTTGTGTATTCTGTTGGGCTGAATTTGTGGGCCGTGAGACGTCTTTATTGTTGTCATGGGCTAAGGTGGAAGAGTGGTTTAATACGCCCCCGCAAGCTGGAGGATGAAAGATGTCAAGAACACTAAGCTTATTCAGATTAAGATGGAAGGGTTGGGGAGACAAAGGCTTGGTGAAGATGTCAGCTAGTTGCCCAGAAGAGGGAATTGGGAGAAGTTTCATCACTCCAGCTTGAGCTTTTTGTCGAACCAAGTGACAATCAACCTCTAAATGTTTGGTTCGTTCATGAAAAACCGGGTTAGCAGCAATATGAAGAGCACTCTGATTATCACAATATAAAACTGGTGGGCGGACAAGAGAGATGCATAAAAATTATAACACATTTAGTATCCATTGAAGTTCACAAGTTATGTTGGCAAGTACACGATATTCTGCTTCAGTGGATGAGAGGGTAACGGTGGTTTGTTTCTTGGTCTTCCAAGAGACTAAAGAACTGCCTAAGAAGAAACAATCACCTGTTAAAGATCGCCGAGTGTCAGGACATCCGGCCCAATCAGAGTCACTGAAGCCGAGAAGCTGAATTTCTGATTCCCTTGGAAAGAAAAGTCCTTTGCCGGGACTAGTTTTCAGATATCGTAACACATGCTTGGCAGCTTGAAGATGAGATTCAGTAGGAGATGCCATGAATTGACTTAATTGTTGAGTGGCATACATGATGTTCGGTCGAGTAGTGGTGAGATAGATAAGACGGCCAACCAAACAACGATATACAAAAGGGTCGAATAGCAAGGGACTTTTGTCTTGATATAGTCTTGTGGTACTATCCATTGGAACAGAGGCAGGTTTAGCACCTAATAAACCAGAATCATCCAAAAGATCAAGACAATATTTTCTCTGAGATAAGCAAATTCCCTTCTCCGATTGAATGCAAGCATCAACATATTTTGAACATAGCTCGTGCTCTTATGTTTCAATCTAATTTACCATCATCTTTTTGGTCTTATGCTGTTAGACATGCTGTTTATTTATTTAATAGAGTTCCATCATCCGCAATTAATTTTAAAACACCATTTGAGATTTTATTCAATCATCCACCAAATTATCATGACATTAAAATTTTTGGATGCTTATGTTTTGTTTCTACCCAAATGGCAAATAGATCAGAATTTGATCCAAGAGCCAAAAAGGCTGTATTTATTGGCTTTCAATCTGGTTTTAAAGGGTATATTGTTTATGTTTTAGAAGATAAAAGAATTGAGATTTCTAGAAACGTGATTTTTTATGAAAAGATCTTGCCCTTAGTCACAAAAAATGTCCAATTCCAGACACTCAGCCCAACATTGCCAAACACACCTTCTCAAAAACAAGATTCAGTTAGTCTTCCAGTTGAACCCTCACATATACCCATTGACCCAACTCTACCTAGTTCTTTATTTTCTCCAACAACCTCTCATTCTTCCTCACTATCGTTTCCTAACCAAGTTGAACCCATGACCACCGAATCACTTTCAACACTAGACACCAGTCCACCATCACCTTCTCATCCCCCGTCACCTTCTTCACCACCTGAGCAACCCCATCCTCGTCATTCCGACCGGCCTCACCGACCTCCAGCATATCGCTCTGATACCATAATAAAATTGTGAAAGAATAGGAAAATAAAAGAATTGTGAAAGAAAAAAATGAAGAAATTTTATTGATTGTTGATTGAATGAATTGTAAACTATGAAAGTAAAATTAAGTATATATAGAGTATTGGCCTATGAAAGATAAAAGTAGATAAAGATAAGATATAGAGATAAAGATAAGTATAAGATAAGATAAAGACTAAATTATCATTTAATTTGTGTATTCTGTTGGGTTGAATTTGTGGGTCGTGAGACGTCTTTATTGTTGTCATGGGCTAAGGTGGAAGAGTGGTTTAATACCTATGTAAATAGATGGGTGAATAATATATTAAAAGAATAAAATTAATTTTATAAAAAAATAAAAAAGTGGCTGACCTGTTATGACACTAGTTAATTCTAAAAGTTTTTTTTGGGTAAAGTATATTTCTTGTCCTTAAAGTGTGACAAAAGTTTTAAAAATATCCCTAAGTTTTATTTTGTTTCAATTATGTCCCAAAAATTTTTTATTTGCATCGAATATACCCGTGACGGCTAATTTTTCAAAAAATTTAAGGTCGATTCAACAACAATTTCATAAGAACAACTCCTCAACACAAGCAAATAAAGCATAATTTTTATGTATTATTATTATATTGATCTTAAATTTTTTAAAAATTTAGCCTCCGAGAAAATTTTTGGGACAAAATTGAAACAAAATAAAATTTAGGGATATTTTTAAAATTTTTGCCAAATTTTAGGGACAAAAAATATACTTTACCCTTATTTTTTTCAAGGATTTAGAAGTTAGAATTAAAATTAAAAATTCATAATTTAAAATCTGAAAAATAAATAAAATTTGATTAATATTAACTAAAAAATAGGTTAATTTTTTAGTTTTTAATTATTATTGGTCGGGACTAGTGATATGGATAATAGAGTTTTTTTGTTTCTGGTAATTTACCAGAGAGACTTAAGCCCATATGGATAATAGGATTTTTTTTGTTGACCACGGTATTCTCTAATCCAACAGGTGAATGACTAATTCGTCGCGGATTTGAGCTCTATTTAAGGGTCTGTTGTTGGTCAATAGGTTGCTGTATGCACAAGGCGAGATTCGAACTCCCAACACTTGCTTAAACGGACGAGTGAACCAACTACTCGACCAACTGAAGTTTTTTTTTTTGTCAAGACCAACTGAAGTTGATTATGGATAATAGAGTTAGTCGTAAACTATGGGGTGTGCATTAGTGGGCAGGGTCCATAAAACAGGCAGTGGGCCTGCATAAAGTTATTTGACTATTGTTAATTTTTTGGGGTACTCAGTCTTGGGCTAAATTTTTCATTTCAGTTCAATGCTTTAGATATTCTGACCAAGGGGTACTCAGTCTTGGGCTAAATGTTACCTAGCACTTGTGGTTGGAGGCTTGGTTCAAAACAATCACATCCAGGTTCAAATACCACCGATGGAGAAAAAGAACCTATTATTACCTATGTAGTGTGTGTGAGTGTGTTCTGATGTAATTTATAAAGACAAAAATAAAAAATAAAAATGTTACGTAGCACTTACATTCAAGAAATCCATAGAAATCCGACAGTTGAAACGTTGGCAATTAAATATAACTGTACAGTATAATAGTAAAATGAAAAATCTTGTCAAAATTTATCATTGACTACTTACATTCTTGCATATATCTAACTTCCCTCAAGTTGGGTTTGCTGGATCAAAAGATTATTGACAATGTTGCCGTGATGCACCCCAATTATATGCTAGATTTGAGATTAACTTGGAATTAATCATTGACTATTAGTACCTAGGTAGGATGGTTTAATTTAATGGCATATATAATTGGGGAGGAAAGTTGGTTCTGTTTATGTGTTGGTTGTATTGTATATACGGGCAACTTATATATAATGTCAGAAGTTCTGTTTGCATTCCAGATGTGATTTTGAAAAATGCATGGGACTGATGAGATAGATGAGAAGCTAGCTAGCAGCAGCAGATAGAGAAGTTATTTATGGATTAACAGGGGCGTATTTAAATTTTGAAAACTGTCTCAATAATAATATTTCCTGAAAAATGTCTGTTATGTTTAAATTAATAACAGTAGTACAAGCAAACAAACCAATTAGATTAGCTTGTTCGTCGAAGAAAGGTTTAGGCAGCACTGAGCACATAGCCCAGGATCCGATCGGATCGGAGGTGATCTAATAAAACATAATAATTGAACTGAATGAATGCAATTATATGAGCCTATGTATTATTAATTCTCCCTCTAGCCATTAGGTGGTGATGCCATATATATCTCTATCTATTTGAATGTTGTTAATTGGTGCATGGATATATACATGTTTTAACTTTCTTTTATGTCTACTGCCTTTGCAACAATTGAAGAGAGAGAGAGAGTACTGTACGGCTGCATTGTTTAATTGATTTTCTTGAATACGAAATTCCAGTAGTAAGTAGTTCATCTCTTTATGGTTTGACCAACAACACTATGGAGAGAACCATTAATGTGCCTTATATGACAGTGTGCTCAGAGAAATCACACACACACACACAAACAATTCACTGCTCGCCCCCTGCTATTGCTACGAACAAGACCACCTAGTACATCTTTGTTTTATTTTATTTTATAATTACTGTTCTTTTCATACTTGTGTGATTCCTTGCTTCAAGATGATGAAAATGGGATTGCAGTGATTCTGTGATTGGCCTTTAATTTGTTTTGTACACCCACACGTAGACATACATAGATATACATTAACGTCCGTGATGAGCATGCAATAAGGCAATTAACTACTTGTCCTTTAAATTTAATTTGAACAACACAAAATAAGTAGTAGTACAGTATATCTTTGGATTCCATGCATGCATGCATGCATGCATGTATGTATTGTATGTATTGTATGTAGATGGTAATAATAAATGGTCTGCGCCGATAAGTCAAAAACATTGGGACATAGCTTTCCTGTTGAGCTTTGCTTGCCTCGACATTTGAGAGTTTAGAGTGGAGACACTGCCTCAGCTTTTTCAAATGAACCAACACCGTTTCCTTTGCCCATTATGTATCTTAATGCATACATGCTATAGTACTCCACACTTGCCATTTTCTCTTCTCTTTTTTAATTTGCAGTAGTACTACCAATGTTTCTATATAAATATACTTAACTAACAGAAATAGGATCTGGTGGTGTGTCGAAATCAAAAGAAAATAAAGGAAAATGAGATTGTTAGGAGTGAGGAATGGGGAGTGATGAGCATTATGATGAGCCCATAATTGAGAATGGGAGTGGGGCCCACATGATGAGGAAGCAAACATATCTGGTGACCCTCCAAGTGTGGTCCCCGTCACACCACGTGCTCTTGTCCCCTTCGGAAGGGTCCCACACCACAGTCGTACCAACCAGCATTTATTGGAATCACGTGGCCATCCATTCACTCTTCACTGCATTACAGTCGAATGGATGTCAAAAACTAATTCAACCTTACAACAAAAAAAATAGTGGGTCTAGTATTGGAGTGTCGTTATAGATGATAGAAATGGTGGTATGGGAATTAATGCGAAGAGAAAGTAAGTAGTAATTTGAAGA
>NC_029787.2:111530731-111539213 GCF_000816755.2 Arachis ipaensis
ATAAGGCTTTTCTTATTTAAATAAAATTAAGAGAAGTCAATATTATGAGATTTTTCTAAACCAATTTTTAAGATGTGAATCTTCCGTTCCTATTAATATATAAATCGTTTAAAGACTGTGTGTATTAGATAATATATTAAGCGATATATCCTACTATGATTTATGCATGGAAGTCTTTAAAAAATGTACATAAATCGTTCTAGGATCCTGAACTTCCCAAATTAACGTATTTTATCCCAGGATAAGAAGGGTTACACATTTTTTACCTAAAACACAAGGGGTAGGACGGTTTATGTATATTTCGCAATTCATAGCAACCTAGCACGATTTACGTGTGGAGGCTAACCCTCATGACCCTGTGACGATTTATGAAGATAATGAGCCTATAAATAAACGAGTATGATGTATTAACGAGCCATACATGAATTGAGAGTTGTAGAAGAGATGACTGAGAGTGTATTTTTGCTACTTTATCACCGAAAAAAAATGATGAAAACACAAGTAAGAGTGTTATGTTCTCTAGTAAAAGGCAAATTGGAGTGTTTATCAATCCATCAACAAATTTGATGGATTTACAAATATTATATTACAGAAGTTAAGAAAGTGCAGCAAGAAACATGTAAAGTAAGTATTTTTTTGGATTCCTATCTCACTCAGGCAAGGTTATGTTAAGTTTGGAAAATATGAGATGCTAGACGATGACGACATGCGAGTTATATTTCATAGTTAAGCTAGATTTCCATATTTGGGCACTATGGAGTTGTTTGCGAGAATGGTTGATGTAGAAGGTAGCTCTGGTAGATCTGCTCTGAATCTGCCAACTAGCATGATAAAAGGAAGTTCTAGTGCCATTCCAACTAGTCACGAGGCTACTACCCATGTTTCGTTTCCATCATTTACAGCAGATTTATTCGTTCAAGCAGATAATGCTGATGACTTGGGTGATGTGCATACTTTCGGAGAACTTGCAGCTACAATGAGAGCAGCACCTGTATTGGATGGTGCACCAAAATTCATGGAGGTCAGAGATAGGGATCCACTAGCCGAGGCTATAGGCGATGATGGGTTGGATTCGAAACCACCCATTATTGGTGATAATACCGACAACGAGGAAGACACAACACGTATCAGAAGATCACAAGCTCAATCAAGCTCCCAGACACAACAGTACCCTCCACACTTCTCTAATTTGGATCTTGAGGCAATGAATCAATCAGTATTTTCAGATCAACAACTCCTTACTATTCATAGAGACGGGCCTGGTATGCTTGGCACAAACGAATTTCAAATTGGCCAGCGGTTCCAAAGCAAAGAGGAAGCTGGGTTGACAGTAAAGAGTTACAATATTTGTCGGGGTGTTGAGTATAAAGTGTTTGAATTCAATCAATTGAAGTATCATAAAAATTGTGTATAGTTTGGGAATGGATGTAATTGGCTGATACGTGTGACTATGCGGCAGAGGAAAGGCTACTGGGAAGTTAGAAAGTACAATGGGTTGCACACATGTCTTGCAACA
Source organism: Arachis ipaensis (assembly GCF_000816755.2). Lineage (NCBI taxonomy): Eukaryota > Viridiplantae > Streptophyta > Magnoliopsida > Fabales > Fabaceae > Arachis > Arachis ipaensis. Next base: position 111,532,248 of record NC_029787.2, read on the forward strand.
TAGATATCCACCGATCACAGGCAGCCTGATTATCATGTCATCTGTGCATCAATTCTATCATTGGTCATGGCAAATACATTAATCTCCGTGAATGTATTGCAGAATGTGGTCTCATCAAAATTTGCTTTCAAGCCCAATTATCAGAAGGTGTAGATGGCTAAGCAGTAGACAATTGCACAGATATATAGAGATTGGGAAGAATCTTACAACCTGATTCCGAGGTGGATAATCAAGGTTCAGATATATATGCCTGGCACTATAGTAGTGTTGCGTACTTCACTTGTTAGGGCTGGTAATATGGTTGATGGAATGATGGTATTTTTTCTTGATTGTTTTGGATGTTTCCTCTATATGTCACTACAAGAAAAATGTTAAATACCATCAAATTTAGCGTCGGAGATTAGCAGCGGATTTACCGACGAATTTATCGGTGAATCTGACAATAAATTTGTCGAATAAAAAGATTACCATCGGATTTGAATTTTTTATGGTAACTTTGCCGGTAATAATCACTACAAGAAAAATGTTGAATACCGTCGGATTTAACGTCGGACATTAGCGGTGGGTTTACCGATGGATTTACCAGCGGATTTGGTAATAAATTTGCCGAGTAAAAAATCAAATTTGGCTTTACGACGGTAAATTCGTCGGTAATAATTGGAGGAAGAAAAAAGAAAAATTGGCGCGATCATTATCGTCAGATTTACCAGCGGATAAATCCGACAGTAATCCAAATTAGTGAAACGCTGCGTTTTGGTCATTCGCAAAGCATTACCGTCGAATTTATCTACCGGTAAATCCGACGACCAATGGTAATCTTGTCCTAAATTCGAATCGTGAACCCTCTCCCCTCATTTCTGAACTACTCACTCTCTCTATCCTTCTCCTTTCTCTCCCTCCCTCCCTCCCTCTCTTTCCCCCACAAACCACCTCCGGCAGCTCCTCCACCACCATCGGCCACCACCAACAGCGTTTAAAGACTGTGGACTCCTTTTGTTGCGTTGGTCGTTCTATCGCCGCCATTTTTGTCGCTCCGCCACTGCTGCTGCCACCACTGCTTCTATCGTTGTCACCGTTGCTCCTTGTGTCGCCAGAGCTGGCTCCTTCCTCTCCCTCTAGGTATGTTGTCCTTTTTCTTGTTCCTACTATTTTTTTAAATTTATTTAAAAATATTCTAAACCCTAATTTATCTAATTTTAATTTGTTATGTATTAGAAAATTTGTAATTAGGATATTTGTATTAGAGATTTAACTATTTTTCAGATTTAATTCATGTATTAATTTAGATTTAGGATTTTTTTTAAATTCTGTTTTGATTATTCTATGTTTGAACTTTTGTTTATGATTTTGATTTTGAATTTTGTTTTGATAATTCTGTATTTATTATTCTAATTTTTGTTTATTGTTTTATTTCTGTTTATTATTTTGCAAATGTAAGGTCCCCAACTGTATTGTTCTAATTTCTGTTCTTAATTAGTTGATTGTTGTTAATTATCTGAGTTAATATTAATTTATTTATTTTTTAAGTTAATTATTGACTTATTATTTATTATTATTAATTTTTTAAGTTTATTATTATTTGAGTTAATTATTTTCTGAACTAATTAGTTAATTATTGTTAATTGTCAGAGTTAATCTTAACTTATTTATTTTTTGAGTTAATTATTGATTTAAGTTATGTTTCTGGATTAATGATGGCTGAATGTCAATTAGTATGTGATGTGGCTAGTTGATTGATTTTGTATATGGTTGTATTTGACTGATGTTATAGATTTTAGATTTGGTGAATAGATCTGCAAAGTTTTTATGGTTTGGATGCTTTTGATGTTTGCTTGGTTTTAGTTCGTGTATGGTTTGTGCACTTATGATTGAACGTTAATAGTGATGGTGTAGATTTTTTGTTTTAAGTTCTTTATTGGACTCTCTTTGGTTGTTGTAGATTTCTACAAAATAACAACTTGACAAGTCAAGTTTCATCAAACTTATTAATTGAAGAACCAGGATTGAACCTTGGGTAACTAATAAATTTATTTATTTTGCAATGTTTAGAATTGTCTCAGATGATTAATATTAATAATAGTTGACAATGAAATATTTATTGGTTATGATGAATTGGTGTTTGATTTGGATATTGTATTGGCTTAATTTACGATAATGTATGGTTGATGTTGTGAACGATAAATTAGTTAATTATTAATATCATAAATAGTTTGCTATGGTTGATTTTTTATGTAATGTAATAGTATTTGTATAGCCTAATCTCTAATGCTCATCAATATTGCTCTTGCGATTTCTAATTTAATATTGTTCAATTTTTTTAATTGAGGGTTTTATGCATTTTAAATATGACTTTTCTGTTTAATTGAATTCTTTTTTTTAATAATATAGAGATTGGGAAGAATCTTACAACCTGATTCCGAGGTGGATAATCAAGGTTCAGATATATATGCCTGGCACTATAGTAGTGTTGCGTACTTCACTTGTTAGGGCTGGTAATATGGTTGATGGAATGATGGTATTTTTTCTTGATTGTTTTGGATGTTTCCTCTATATGTCACTACAAGAAAAATGTTAAATACCATCAAATTTAGCGTCGGAGATTAGCAGCGGATTTACCGACGAATTTATCGGTGAATCTGACAATAAATTTGTCGAATAAAAAGATTACCATCGGATTTGAATTTTTTATGGTAACTTTGCCGGTAATAATCACTACAAGAAAAATGTTGAATACCGTCGGATTTAACGTCGGACATTAGCGGTGGGTTTACCGATGGATTTACCAGCGGATTTGGTAATAAATTTGCCGAGTAAAAAATCAAATTTGGCTTTACGACGGTAAATTCGTCGGTAATAATTGGAGGAAGAAAAAAGAAAAATTGGCGCGATCATTATCGTCAGATTTACCAGCGGATAAATCCGACAGTAATCCAAATTAGTGAAACGCTGCGTTTTGGTCATTCGCAAAGCATTACCGTCGAATTTATCTACCGGTAAATCCGACGACCAATGGTAATCTTGTCCTAAATTCGAATCGTGAACCCTCTCCCCTCATTTCTGAACTACTCACTCTCTCTATCCTTCTCCTTTCTCTCCCTCCCTCCCTCCCTCTCTTTCCCCCACAAACCACCTCCGGCAGCTCCTCCACCACCATCGGCCACCACCAACAGCGTTTAAAGACTGTGGACTCCTTTTGTTGCGTTGGTCGTTCTATCGCCGCCATTTTTGTCGCTCCGCCACTGCTGCTGCCACCACTGCTTCTATCGTTGTCACCGTTGCTCCTTGTGTCGCCAGAGCTGGCTCCTTCCTCTCCCTCTAGGTATGTTGTCCTTTTTCTTGTTCCTACTATTTTTTTAAATTTATTTAAAAATATTCTAAACCCTAATTTATCTAATTTTAATTTGTTATGTATTAGAAAATTTGTAATTAGGATATTTGTATTAGAGATTTAACTATTTTTCAGATTTAATTCATGTATTAATTTAGATTTAGGATTTTTTTTAAATTCTGTTTTGATTATTCTATGTTTGAACTTTTGTTTATGATTTTGATTTTGAATTTTGTTTTGATAATTCTGTATTTATTATTCTAATTTTTGTTTATTGTTTTATTTCTGTTTATTATTTTGCAAATGTAAGGTCCCCAACTGTATTGTTCTAATTTCTGTTCTTAATTAGTTGATTGTTGTTAATTATCTGAGTTAATATTAATTTATTTATTTTTTAAGTTAATTATTGACTTATTATTTATTATTATTAATTTTTTAAGTTTATTATTATTTGAGTTAATTATTTTCTGAACTAATTAGTTAATTATTGTTAATTGTCAGAGTTAATCTTAACTTATTTATTTTTTGAGTTAATTATTGATTTAAGTTATGTTTCTGGATTAATGATGGCTGAATGTCAATTAGTATGTGATGTGGCTAGTTGATTGATTTTGTATATGGTTGTATTTGACTGATGTTATAGATTTTAGATTTGGTGAATAGATCTGCAAAGTTTTTATGGTTTGGATGCTTTTGATGTTTGCTTGGTTTTAGTTCGTGTATGGTTTGTGCACTTATGATTGAACGTTAATAGTGATGGTGTAGATTTTTTGTTTTAAGTTCTTTATTGGACTCTCTTTGGTTGTTGTAGATTTCTACAAAATAACAACTTGACAAGTCAAGTTTCATCAAACTTATTAATTGAAGAACCAGGATTGAACCTTGGGTAACTAATAAATTTATTTATTTTGCAATGTTTAGAATTGTCTCAGATGATTATAATAGTTGATAGTTGACAATGAAATATTTATTGGTTATGATGAATTGGTGTTTGATTTGGATATTGTATTGGCTTAATTTACGATAATTGATGTTGTGTGTTGTGAACGATAAATTAGTTAATTATTAATATCATAAATAGTTTGCTTGATATTTAAACTTTTTTGTGAATTTTCAACTAAAAATTATTAAATTGTTAGTTTAGAAATTATTAGAATTAAATATTTAAAATTATATATTAAATTTTTAAATAAATTTAAAAAAAATTAAAATTTAAGTTTACTACCATCGGATTTACGACGGTTAAATCCGACGGTAACTATTAATTTAGTTATTAGTAATAAATAGTATATTACCGTCGGATTTATCGGGGGATAAATCCGATAGTAACAAGCTCTAGAATTTTGCAATTAAAAGTTATATCCGCCGGTAATTAGCGACGGACGAAAAATCCGACGATAAACAATTATCAGCAAGGTTTATACCATCTGATATATTTCGCTGCTAAATCTGACGGTAAATCCAACAATACTCAGCATTTTTCTTGTAGTAAATTGGAGGAAAAAAATTGGTGCGATCATTACCGTCGGATTTAGGGTAAAAAAAATCCAACGGTAAGGTAATTAAATGAAACGCGCCGTTTTGGTCACAGGCTGTACGTTACCGGTGAATTTTTCGACGGTAAATCTACCAGTAAAATTGACCCTTCGTATATATACATGTGATTCACCTAACTCTAGCCGTCACTCCCTCTCTTCTTCAGTTCTTCCTAGTTTCATCTAATGAAACTCTAAGGTAGTAATTCTCTCCAGCCCACCTCTCCTCTCACCGCCGTCGTCCACTATCCCCATCCGCTACCCTTCTATCCCCTCTCTGTCCTGCTCCCCTCGCCATCTTCGTCGCATCAGCGTCACCGTCTTCATCACCGTCTTCTTTGTCTCTCTTCATCGCTGTCTAGAAGGAGAGCCGTCTTCGCCGTTGCAAATTTTAGGTGTGTATATGGATTACTTTATTCTAACTTTCAAGTTCGGGATATTAAGAATGTCTTGAAATCATTTGTCAGTTGTAAATTATTCCTTCTTCTATTTAGTATTAAAAATGTGTAGTATTGCTTGCTGTTCCTAATTGTTCAAATAGAAGATAGTTAATTCAATAAGTTTATTTTTTTTATTAGAGATGTTATGATGGTTATTTTTTGTTGGAAATCAATTATCTTTTTTCTTATTGTAGTCTGAAACTAATATGATTAGAGTGGTATCATGGTAGTATTAGTTCAAAAGAATGCAACCATATTCAAGAATTGTTTACTTTCAACAAGATGAGAGTGGTAAGATAAAAATTTTTGTTCTGATTTCCAGTTTTGTTCTAATTTTTGTTCTAATTTTCAGTTTGTTCCAATTTTTAACTACTGTATTTATTGCAGAAAATTGTGCTCCTTATCATCACTCTATTAGAAACTAGTTGATTTTTTTTCTTCTTTGATTATGTATTATAATGGAAGATGTATAGAAAAAAATCATGAGATTATGATTTTAGATTATCATTAATATGTTTAGTATTTGGATATGTTTTGTTGTTTTAAGAATGTTTGATATTTGGATATGTGTAGAATATGATGAACATGTGATGTGTGAATTTGAATTAAAATTTTTAACCGATGAAAACTCAAAATATTTTTCCAGTGGCATTCGGGTTAGTCGAGGGCGAGAACACAGATTCATGAAAGTTTTTCCTAAGTCGCCTTCGTTAGCACATGACTCCGCAACTTGGCATTCTAGTTATCTCTTAGTGCCACACAATCAAGGCTGCCTTGGTTGCCAAAGATAGTGGGTGGCTCTCATCGATCGCACATCGTGAATTATGTGCAAGACACATAACTGCTAATTTTGCGTTAAACTTCAAATCTAAAGATGCACGAAAGATTCTTGTGAATACAGCATATACAAAGACTGAAGTACAGGAGCATCAATATTATATAGATATCTTGAAGTAAGAAGACCCGACAATAGTTGATTGGTGCAACAGGATCGAATTAGAGTTGTGGACACAACATCGCGATAGCAGCCGTTGATAGGGTCATATGACAACCAACACTTTTGAGTGAATTAATGTCATCCTAAAGGGTATACGTAACCTACCCATAGGTTCACTTGTTAAGTCAATATATAGAAAATTCATAATGATAAGCATTAAATTTAGGAAAAAAAGGTATATGAACTAGTGCAGTATAAACCTCATTCATGAAACAAACTGACCTGGATGCAAGCGGCTAGAAAATGGTGTCAAACCTTCTGGGTCTGAATATGGGAAACCTCCAAAATATTCAAGATTACAGTAATGCTAGTGGCCACTAGGTTCTTAATATTTTGGTTAGCAATTCTGCAAAGACACTTATACTACCAGGACAAAGTGGCCGAATTCCAGGTATACTTGCCCCTAGCTTGTGTTTTAGGTAGAAAACATGTAACTCTTCTTATCTTGGAACGAGTTACGTTTAACTTGGAAAGTTCAGGATTCTGGAATAATTTATGTGTATTTTTTTTAAAGACTTTTATGCATAAATCATTCTAGGATATAGCATTTAATATATTATCTAATCACACAACCCTAGAACGATTTATATATTAATAAGAATAGGAAATTCACATTTTAAAAATTTGTTTAGAAAATTCTGGTAATAATCATTCTTTATTTTATTT
>NC_029787.2:111543604-111554841 GCF_000816755.2 Arachis ipaensis
GAATTATTAAGACATGCATATAATTAAACTAATTATGTATAAAGACAAAGGAAGTTGTATGCAGGAGGTATGTACAGTACAGCAGCACCGTGATTGTATATAAAGAAGGCAGAAGGCATTAAAATGTAACATGTAAATGGGAGGGAGGTTCATGAAACAACTACACCAGGTCCAGGTTTGTTATCCATAACCAAGATACTCCTATTTATATAATATGATCCAATTCTCTCATCACACTATATCATCAATTAGCGAATTATTAAGACATGCATATAATTAAACTAATTATGTATAAAGACAAAGGAAGTTGTATGCAGGAGGTATGTACAGTACAGCAGCACCGTGATTGTATATAAAAGCAAGTGAAGGCATTAAAATGTAACATGTAAATGGGAGGGAGGTTCATGAAACAACTACACCAGGTCCAGGTTTGTTATCCATAACCAAGATACTCCTATTTATATAATATGATCCAATTCTCTCATCACACTATAACGGCTATCATCAATTAGGGTATATAGGCCAATTAAGGAGGAGCAAGTAAAACTTGCAGGCATAACCGCTGTAAGATCTCAATGAATATATAATATAATATTATTAGTTTCCCCATATATACTACTTATTAAGCTACTATGCATGGTATCTATACTATTATGTATGTATGTATGTATGTATGTATGTATAATAAGAGGTGCCATGACATTATCTAATTCAGCCATGAGGATAGTTTAATAGGTGGTGTGGTGTCCCAGAAGAAATATGAAGGTAGGTAGAGAGAGTAATATATAGTATGCGAATAATAAAGGGCATGGTACAGTTAGAGGGTAGATTGAAAGTGGGGATCACAATAATAATAGTAATAATAAGGCAATGATGAAAGACCCAAGACTTGCATTGAGACTTGCTTCTATGTCTCTGTACTATGTCACTATGCTGTGTGCTTTTGAATACTCATTTTGTCTTGTTCCTTCTCATCTCCATGCAACGCCTCCTCCTACACAGTAACGCCTCGGTTGCTCCACCGTACCACCACCACAACCACCACCACATAATAAATTTCCAATGTGTTTCTGACTTTATTACCTGGAAACAAACAAATCATGCTTGGACAGTACTAGTATAGTGGACTTTATTTTATCCTTTAATTTATTTTGTTTTTTATAATTCAAGTCACACATGCAAAAAACTAAAAACAGGTTAATGTAGTGTTAAATTTATTTCTCTTCCGTTAATAAGATGATATGGATAGATTTAATTAAGGTCGGTGTAGATGAACGAATATGGTAAATAATATTTCAACGCAATAAGGAACGCTTTGCTTTGGTTATGTTTGTGGTATGTTTGTTTATTTTATTTTATAATAATATACATGTCGTGATGATGTAAGTTATTAGTGTAAAGTAAACACCGTTTTGCATAACCTAATTTTGGAACATGAGTGGTAACTAAAAAGCACCATTATTAGTGTGAGTCAGTGCTTTTTTCTCTCTCTTTCATTCATTGACTCACACATGTGTGTATATATAAAGAAGCAAAGAGTGGGTTAGGGTTTAGAGAGGATGAGTTGGTGGTTGAGGGGAATGTTGGCTGGCTCGAGGCTTCAATTTGGTTTGGGCTTCGGACCAGGCTTCATTCCTCTCAAACTAACTAAACTCCATCATTATATTCTTCTTCTTCTTCTTCTTCATGAGGGAGGTGGTGGCTGCTTCTGCTGCAAAGGTTAAGGTTGAGAGGAATGTTGTCTGGCTCGAGAGGTCTTATTAGCTTCATGAATTGTTTGATTTGATGATGATTAGTCAAAGTGTCTAATAATCTCGGACCAGGCTTCATTCCCCCCATCCAACCTTTGCTATATGCTTCTGCTTGCTTTCACTTTCTTTTTAATGTTAAGTTCCTCTTTTGCAACCTCCAAGTTTTCCAAATTAATTATAATATCTTTCACTCCAACGGAAAATAAAATGAACTGGCAAGTGAGCCAAAACAATGCACATCAAGGCAGAACAAGTTGAAAGGTAGCTCAGACTTTATTTTCCATTATTGTTCTAATAATGATGATAGATATCTATCACTACTGCTTCTGTAAGTTATGCTTCAAGATTGCAGCAGTGAATTATTATTGTAAGGTTCTTGGAGCATGCTTTTCTTTTCTTCATTAGCTTTTGCCCTCAATTTTCAAGCAATTGAGAAAGTACAGCTTAACATACATGATGGTTTTATTAGTAACCTATTTTAGAAAAACAAAGGGATCGAGTTTATTAGATTTAGATATAACTAAGCTGAAATCACCCAAACTGAAAGAGAGACAAGTAATCAAGTATATGCTTAAAATGTGTCTTGTTTTCTGCTATATATCTATGTATGTTAATTCATGATTAAGATAGATATATAAAAATGTGAAATAGTAGTAGTAGCTTTGTCTCCGGGCCCCGAGGAATGTTTAGCTTATTTCACGTGGACAAGAAAGCCACTGAAGCCATCAACAGTATCCTAACATATATACATACATCAGATGTGAAATTCTTTCTTTTTCTAATCTATCTTCCTTTTCTACCACTAGCTATATAGCTAATAGCTTCTATATACTTACTGACTCTCTCTCTCTCTCTCTTCTTCCAAGTCCTTTCACCTTTATTTGCTTGTTTAGCTTTTTAACCCGTTTTTCAGGCTCTTCTGCATCGTGAAAAGTATAGTGATTTGAAGGGAACCTGCTTACATACATTCAACTGCGAAAGAAAAAAGGCATCATTTTCATCAATCTGAATGCAATGTACTTCAGGTAAATTAAACAGATACCCACCCCGTAAAGCACCAACTAGCCAGCTAGCTAGTAATACTAATACTAATACGGTTCTTCATTCATATATCCTTTATTATTTTTTAAATAACTACATTATTATTATTGTTATTGTTATGATATCCAATATCGATAGATATAATTAAATAAATATGATGTGAGGTCACTTGTTTAGTTTAAGTTAATGTAGTACTGGATTTATTATTATATCTTGTTGTGCAGCGAAAATGGCAGTGAGGAGTATTAATTTAATTGATGATGCCCTAGTTGCTGCAGAGGCATATCTATTAAGGAAATTGATGAGTTATGAATGAAAGAAATTAAAGAAAGAGATGAGAGATAGATCAGATGTGCTGGAACGGTTAACGAGAAGAAGAAGAAGAAGAAGCAATGGATTCTATCAATGACATAGATGTAGCAGAAGATGCATCTAAGATCACTGACTCAAGAGGTCGATGCATGATGATGCAAAACTAAACATGGAAAGAAGAGAAAGAGACGAGACATCATGGTTTTCTTTCTCTTCTCTTCTCTTCTTTTCTAAGTATATATGTAAGAAGGTGTATTTTAGTGTAATGTAATAATGGAGCTTTTAAAGTTGTTGAAAATTCAGGAACCATCTTCGGAAACAGCTTCGATCAGCAATATCAACTTCTTCCTCCACCTTTTCATCTTTTGGCATTTCGATTTTCGAAAGAGAGAGAGAGAGAGAGAGAGAGAGTAAATTAATGCAGAGACTATCTGACGTTTTCTTCTTCTTGGGAAACGAAACTCATGAGCTCAGAGGAAGAAGACGCAGTAGCTCTTAGCTAATGTCGCAAGTGATGATGCTCATCTCACAAATAATCAAACTACATTAGTTAACAAATTCGGTATAATAAGCTTGGAATAGTAATACTATTTTTTTTTTTTAGAAAAAATTGTTTAGATTATCACGCCTTAATTTATATTTTGATTATTTTCCATGCTACCTTCGGTCTTCATATTTTGGAAATCGTGACTTGTATCTTTATGCCTTTTCTGTTTGTACTTTTTATTATTAGATATTTCAGTAATAATATATATATTTTTGTAGTAGGCCATACTCAAATGCATTACGAGTCCCTGCAATTATTTTACACCTTATTTTCTTCTGTTGTGTTTGACGTTATATTTTTGCTTCTAAACAAAGCTGCTGCTTCTTTCAATGTAATTGGATTCTTGACTTCCAAGCAAAATTAGTTATATTGCTATTACATTTTTTTTGAAAGAAATTTGATGCTATCATGTTATCCTTTCCGACTATGTAAGATATAATGTATGGTAAAGAAAACAAAACGTGTTCTAGAAATAACTTTATGTATCACACACAAGAGACAAAGGTAGAGACCAGAGACCAGTGAATAAGCAAACCAGTTTGTTATGTTGTTTCATGCAATGTTTTTGATTTTGATGGAACATAGAAACTAAAGGAAGGACCAATAACGATCGACCAATTCAAGATTAATAAACGCGTTAGGTCGACGTTTGCATGGCACATGATGACATGACACAGATGCCGTAGTTATTTGTTTGGCTTAAACTTTGAGGATGAAGATTTATATGCATTTGTGGATGAAAAAAAGGACCTAATATTTATAATATCTAAAATTACATACTTATTATATTTAATATTGCCTCCAATCTTAGGCATTACATCCATGCATCACACACTCACCACAACACACTCAACACACACTACATGGATACATAAGCATTTGAACTCGAGTGCAGCTTGCAAGAGGCACATAAGCATGCTATCTGTGCTAGGCCCCCACTGCATCTATTTATTTTAGATATAATTAATAAATATAAAATAAAATAATTTTGGATTGATTTTTTTTTGGTCACTCAAACATTTTTGAAAAAAAAGGACATTGAGATCACTGTGGCCCACAGAACATGCCTCCAATAAATATTAATAAAAGATCACACGATTCCTGAGCCGTGACTAATTAATTACTTGAGCTTCTGCAACTTAGAAACGAAGAACTTCGTTCCAATTCGAACATGTGTTTGCCCCCTTAACAAATTGACAGAATGACAGCTACGCCGAGTTAACGCCACTTGATGAATGTGAACCGCAAGAAGGATTTAAGGGCATCATTATGAACCATACGTGTAATAATAACTTCCGTCGTAAGAGCAATTTATTGTTTTAACAAGAATTGCACTCATTCCATTTTAAAATGCTAGTAGACTAGTAATACTTAATTATCATATCATAATTTTAATCAACGGTAATGTTACGTTCATCAAAGAAAAACTATTGTCAACAAATGCACGATTCTTGTTTAGAAGTTAATGAGAGGACCTAGCAAATCAACGTTAAAGGCCGAAAAAATTAGAGGAGGGCCTTTCTGGCTTGAAGATATGTTACACTGGGTTAGAAATATACACAGCTTGACAAAAATAAGAAATAACCAAGCCGCCGTACAATTTTCACTCTCGTCTATTAGCTGCTGCTTTGTGGAACTATATCATTTCTCTGTATCTCTGATAGTTACCAAAAATTGCTCCCATAATAAAGGGATTAAAGGGTGGGAAAATACCCATTTTATGGGTAACCACATCAACATGGTGAATTAAGAAAGACTGATGGCCATGTCCTGGAGAATAACTTTCTTTTGAGATGCATTGATAATGCCCTTGCACTCGGCATCTAGTAACACCTCCGTCATAATTGCAGCTGCATGCCCTTTCGGGTCATCTTCTGATGTCCTCCTCACCATGAATACCTGAATATAGCAAAATGAAATCCCATGATTTCCACCGTCATACAAAAGTTAATAATTCGATCAGTTTAACTAATCAATCTTCTGGGGAAGGTATTGGAGAATGCATGATGCTCATAATTACATCTACTCTTTTAACACTTACAGTGCTTAACTTGTGCATAATCACAATCTTGTTTTAATCTGCATGTGTTACACTTGCTAGTATTCTTAACTATTGCAGTAGGTATTACAATTTACAAATAGCAGAATGTTAATATAGCCTCTATCAGGCCTAATAATCTTTCTAATTCAAAATCTCGCTTATTAGGGAATGTGACATGTTATGTAATTTACTAGTGAGTGAAATTTTAGATTACAAGGATCTTTCGGCAATTGGCATACCAATTAGGTGGATTTATAATTTCTCGTAAGTAGTAAGCCCCTCTCTCCTTTCTTTATTTCCCATGTGAATATAATACAAACGATTATCTAAATTTTGATTTCTTTCATGAATGACTGGATGAGTTATCACTGGTTTAAACCTAGAAGACTGCGCAGGGTTTATGAGAAAAATGGAGCAACTCAATGTTAACCAGCGGAAGTACTTTCCAAACCCACATATAGGAGGTGTAACATTTAGTAGAAGGATGTGAGAGTCAATTTACTACAAAAATCCTAAAGCGTGCAATTACCTGATCATGATGCGTTATATCTAACGAGCCAGGTTGTAGGATAAATGGTTCCCCGTCAATTTGAACTGGGAAAGGACTTGAAGAGTGTATCTTAATGACTTTACCTTGAGCTAGCCTTCTTGCTTGTGAAAGTCCGACCTATACAACAAATCAATCATTACTATTTAGTAGTTTAACATACATTTGAAAATTTATCTTCCATACATTGCAGAAAATATAAGCATGAAATAATTGTAAAAAGACATGAACCAGTTAATTACAATTGTTTTCTTATATCTAGATGTCATTTTTAAGACAAGGATTCATAAAATAGAAGTTAATATATAAAAAGAAAGAAAGGTTTGTACAATAATGAAGCAATTCATAATTTAAGGATAGTAATAAACTAATAATGGCAAAAACAATTATATAGTGACAATAAACATTTATTTAAGAACAAATTAGATTATCAAATGGAGAAAGATGATAGACTATAATCAACATGAATAAAAACTTCAATTCATTGGATTGAAGTTTTGACTAAAGAAGAATGAGCACGATAACTAGCTTTTTAATGAGTAAAATCTGTGTACATAACTATATTATTAATGATACCTAAATGCATTCACGACATTATTTTATACGTATATGAAAATATGTTCATATAAATTTTTTTTTAAACAGACAAGAGTAAAATAGCTTTATTTATAAGTATGCTTATGTAAATGTATCATCATAAAGACTTGATTTATATTTAAGCGGGGAAAATAAAGGTCGTTAGATTATACCAGACCTGAAGTTTCCCTAGGTGCCATGCCCCACAAACAGATACCACCTCAAGCATTTTGTCATGCATGGATTGAAGACTAAAATCATCATCATGCTCAGTATCATTTTGCCAAAGATCTACTCCACCCATGTAGCTCCCAATATTGAGCACGATTAAGCCCTCTGCATCCTGCATGAAGAAGAATTAATAAATGATGATTTACATATAAATTTGGACAATATTCTTAACGTTAATTAATGACTTAAATGTGAAAATAAGTCTTAGTATCAGTAATTCACCTTAGGAATCTCAATGTCTATACCATCAACTTCAAGCCATACTTGCCATGGCAAGTCAGCACATGTTCGGTCCATAATATCTCTTGCTCCTTCTTTGGCATATCTCAATTTATTAACAAACTGAAAATATATACATTATGAAGGTTTTTAACCTGGAAAAATTAACAAAAATATAGCCAAGATTTTTAATGAAGAAGAGCTAGCATGAAACATATAATTTTGAAATTCTTGAGCTAAAGCTTATCGATGTAGTGGTATGCACCAGCACTATAATTTTATTGTTGAATCTCTAAAATGGTAGGTTAAAGAAGGTGCGCTTAAACCAAACTAGACATTGTCATGCATGGTCTAACATGAATAAATATTTCAATTTGATAAATTACTATCAAGGATGGAAGAATATGTTCCGGTAAAAATAAAAGGGGAAGGGGAAATATCTACCAGACTGGAAAACTTTTCTGGATTTATCTGTCTTGTAACATGAAATTCATATGCAACCTTTGCATCACATCCAATCCCTATAAAAATCAGTTCACAGATGTCAGTTACTTACAGAATCGCCCTAGACAGTATTTGTTGCAGAGATATACCTAGATAGTTCATCATAGATTTAGTTTTCACTTTGTTTGGGTTTCCCTCAGAGTTCTCTTCTGTAATTTTAACTTCCCAGCGATCCAGCATGGTTACTGCTGCAATGTTAATGTCATTCAGAAGAGTGGTCAACCCACCCTGTCCATCAAGTGCAGAGAAGCCTCTTCCCCAATTCAGTACCCTGGACAAATCATTTCCAGTTCCAAGTGGAAGTATTGCAACAGGAGGAGGTGACTCAAAATTCAGTCTTGCTATAGACTCAAGGACCCATGCAACAGTGCCATCCCCACCGCATACTAACACTCTAAAATATCGCACACTTTTAAACATTTCCAGTCCCACCTCAGGACCTTGAGAAGCACTCAATTCAAATATCTACAGGAGAAAAATAGCCAAACCAGAAACATCCAACGGGACAAAGATATGAAATGAGAAACATGAAATCTATATCCAGACAAGCATTGTTCGTTTACTAGTTTACAGAAGATTGGAAAAAAGAAGACATCAATAATTAGCATGATTGGAGTTTTTAAGTAGGATTTAGTGAGATGTTAATCTTTATAATACAGATATCATATATTTTTACACAGTGCATAAAAAAAAGAACAAGGGATTGATAGGAACCCATATTTGATCAAGCAAACTGGAAGATAGCAATAATAGAAAACATAAAATCTTTTTCCAGGTTCATTTGTATTGAGTTATTCTGCTTAATGCTATTAAGCTAAAAAGCTTAAAAACCTTGTATCTATTCTTTTTATTAGCTTGTCAACAATTTTAAAGAGCAAGAAATACTTAAAACAGCAGCAAAGTATATGCTCTGCTTTAAACCTTTATGAACAGATACATTAAGAAGTATGCTCTAAAGTCTACCTATGAAATCAGGAATTTTATGAATTCAACAGACAGCCACAATGTAATTAATTGGGGAAAAAGAAATTTTAGTGTCTATAATTTATTCATGGCAATATGAAGGGCAACAACCAACAAGGGTTGAATAAAGAAATTTCAACCAATGATCAAACAAACTCCCAAAGCATAACCATATAATCCATGACGACACTGGAGAAGACCTAACAATATATCTCTAACAGGCTTTATGACAGAAGTCAGAGCTTTGACAAAAGGCAATAGCATATTTGTTTATCAAAGAATAATGTAATCACCTGAATAGGATTTAGTAGCATGTTCAATCTCCTTTGAAGAGAAGGCCCAAGCTGCCCACCACTCCTGGCATTAATGAAGACCAAAAGTGGCCTTGCATCGCATGGCAAATCAACCAATGTGTATTTCTTTATTGGATTAGGATTTACTAGAACTCTACCATTGTTCATGCGACGGAAGTCAAAGAGCATCTCATCACCAGACAGGTCCCAATCCTCTATACCATTCAATACATAGTCAAACAATATTGCATCAGTGACCGAGGGGTCACGTGGCTTGCTATTATTACGCGAACTACCTCCATGCTTATTATTGCGATTACGCCGTTTTCTCATCTGACCACGAACGGAAGAGGTTATAATAGAACTCAGTTTTTCTCCTTTTGGATCTTCATCAACTTCTTTGACATAGAGAGGAGAGAGGATAAGTCGCCTCAAAGGACCCAAATCACAAATATCACCAGAATCTTTGACCAATTTATTATGACATTTGACATGAATGAGGCGCTGACACCAGCGACAATGCCACGTAGGGGAAGATTTGACAAATGGAACACCACATGGTTCATCACAGTAAAAACAAAAGGCAGACATCTCATGATATTCATCTGCATTAACCCATCTTTCAGACCAGTGGTGTCGAATGTGGCTAAAACCAGATTGAGCCACACATTTACAATCCTTTGCTGCAAACTGAGAACAGATGAAATGGGCTGCAACACCACAAACAGAGCAACGATGGATAGGAGAACGTTGTGTCATTGTTGAGGTACCTAAGCTATGAGAAGGCCACAGGGAAGTCAAGCAGAAGCAGCAAGTGGATGGCTGCTCCCTGAGAGTAAAATCTTCAACCCACAAGTGCTCTGACAAAGGTACTTTAAACTTCTTCCAAACTTTCTTCTTTGCTCTGGCTGCAGCTTTAATCCATTTCAGGGATGATCTTCTCTGCCACTTGAGAATGCCATATATGACAGCCAAAATTCCAAATGATCCAGTAATCAGCCATCCAAGAATAGATGCCCCAGAAGCATCCAGGCTAGTGAAAAGCCTCAAAAATGAAATCCCCAAATCTATCATGGTGGAACTTATGAACTATTGTCTGATGTCTCTGACTATCCAATTCAAATCAGAAAACACAGGATTTATGTGCACAGAGCCTGGGCAGTTTTTCATACAAATGCCAACCATTACTACAGAATCATACACAAATGAAGCTTATCTCACTGACAACAACAACTAGTCAGAAAATCTAGAATAATTGAGTATGGGCAGCAAAAGTTGATCGGCAGGTCGTAGGGCAGATAAATATAAATCAGAACATGATAGTCGCTTCTTCCGGAAAATCATTGGTCCGAGAGACCCACAGGTAGTTCAAAAGCTTAGTTCAGTGTGAAAACAAAGTAATAAACAACAAAAACAAAAGAAATAAAGTATTCAAGAATAATACAAAAGGAAAAAAATTGAATAGTCAGGGAGGACACATGAACAAACCAAATAAAATCATACCAAGTAAGCTAAGTCTAATTGGAAATCATAATGCTTTCGCTTTCACTTACACCACTTCCCTGCTCCTTAACCATATAAATTGTCGAATGTGTGACGTTAAAGTGGTAAAGTGAATTTAGAAAACAAAGAAGAAAGTAACATAAAAAATGGAGATGAAGAAAAATTACGGTATAATTAGCGAGAATGGAAATGCAGCAGCAAAGGATCGAATCTAGAGATTGAGAAATCGAAGGAACTGAGAAAGACATTCGATCTACGTAACAGAATGAATAAATCAGAGAAGATATATATATAACGTTGATATCAAAATTCACAAACCTGAGAAGGTGTGAAAGAGACGACAGAATATTAATATATACGATTCGGTCACGTGAATCTACGAACGAAGAAGAGGGAGAGAGGAAAGGACAATGGGGAATGAACTCTCCTTTTCCCCCTTCTCTTCTTCTTCTCCTTTCTGTTGCTCCGAATTCAGACGTCTGCATCGATTAAATCGAACTTCCTCAACATGCATTCCAATTCCTCACACCTCATTCATTTATTCTTTATGTTTGTTTGTTTATTTATTTGCGTTATTTTTCATTTCAAAAATTTAAATAATGTTTATTTTTTATTTTTATTTATATTTAATTTGAAGTCCCTTTACTTATATGGGAAGTAAGATTTTATATACATATACCAACCTGTGCTAATATCTTTTTTTTTTTTA
>NC_029787.2:111555060-111579471 GCF_000816755.2 Arachis ipaensis
AAATAATATCTAGTAAATTAATAATAAATATTAATACTCACAATATAATCGAATAATATGAGCTTGTATTATAATTCAAAGCTTGAATATAATACAAAGAAGCTTATTCAATATACAAAAATTGCAACAAAAGCTTTAAATGTATTTTAGGTTATGAAAGATTGTGTGTAAATACAACTTTTTCAGTTTTTCTCCTCTTTTCCTTCCTTTTATAGTGGGTTATTCCCTTTATTCTTTTACAATTTTATTCCTAATTTTACAAATCTGTTTGTTCTTTCTGTGGGTGATTCAAGGATTCTGTCTAGAATTTGATGTGTTCTGTCATAGTTTTTTACAAATCCAATAGCTGTTTTTTATAACTCTGTTGGTATTTTATTGTTATTCTGTTGAAAATTTTTGTTGTTTTCTGTATATAATGTCTTTATTGATTTTTGGGCTGTTTTGACACATTTTTCTCTGTTGTTGGATAGGTGTCTATTTTTCTGATTCTGAGAATCTTTTTTTTTAATCTCCAAATAGATCTTGGGTGTCTGGTATGTACAGTCTTGGGTTGGACTGAACTTCTTCGTCTTCATCTGCTGGAATTGCTTTTATTGTTTTTAGAGAATTATGAATTCCTTCTTCTGAGGTGGCTGCTCCAAGGGCTGCCATCATCTGTTTTTATGGGCTAAGAAACGAGTCTCTTTTTCGTATGATATTTTCTCAAATCCCAAACTGTGGTTTGGCGGTTCTGATCTTTTTTGAGATATAATCATCCAGTTATCAATGATCCTTTTACTAATTAAGTTAAGGTCGGATTTGTTCAATCATTTTACTTTTATGTTTTTGATTAAACATTGTACGCTTGGAGTATTTTCATATCCTGTGGAGTCATATTCTAAGGTCATAATCCAACATATTCCCATAGTGGGAATGAAGGAAATCAGCTTATATCCATTTAAAAATAAGATTTTGTTTTTAAAATATTCATAAGCTATGCTAGCCTTTTTTGGAAAAATAGCTTCTATTGGTCCGAACTCTTAGAACCATACCTGAAGCTACTTAGGAAATTGTAGAAAAATTCCTTTGCCAAACCATATGAACTAGGAGTGTGAATTTGGAGAAAGATACAAGGTATACCATCAGACATCTATGTAATCATAATAGGAGTAATTTTGATGTTCGAATTTCTTAGTAAAATTTTTACATTTAAAAAAATGTCTTTTCCATTCTAGCAGAGTTATTACTTTGAGGATCTTAATTTTAGAGTATATTGTGTCTTTTGTGGTTGGGTCTTTATTATGCGTTAATTCAATAGATCCTGTGTCAACTAAAATAAATTCATAGAAGGTTCGAGTTTTTTGAATACTTACTGATGGGTAATGAAAAGTATTTGAAAAAACTATTTTGTAAAGGGTTCTTCTGTCCATCTTAAACCATTCTTTCTCTAAGGCCATTATTTTCATAGGTATAGATTTTTCATGGTAAGGATGTTCCTCGGATAATGGTTTAATTTTAAATAGATCAGATAGTTGTAATAATGTATATCTGTTAACAGTAGGAACTTTAAATAAGCTTTTAGTTGATGTAGATAATTTTTCGCTTTTAACGGTCAAAGGTTTAATGGCTAATTGTTTAGCTTGTAATGAAGTCGCTGGTTGGTCAAGTGGTTGACCATAATTCACTGCTTACTTGCTTCTTGCTTATTTCTACCTTGCAAAAATTCTCTTGTTAAAAAATCAGGTAATGCATTTGATTCACCTTTAATGTGTTCAATAGTAAAATCAAAGCATGATAATATAGCCTACTGATAAACCACTATTTTATGATTTATCTTGTGCTAATTTGAGTGGTTTTTATCAATTCTTTCCTCACTTATTCATATAATTTTCACGGTTTTACAATTTCTTTCTGATTTTGTGATATAGTTGAAAACATATTTCCTAAGCCTTTAAACTGTCAATTTTAATTACCCTTTATTACCATTCGATGCCGTGATCTATGTGTTAAGTGTTTTCAGGCTTTATAGGGCAGGGATGGCTTAGAGGATGGAAAGGAACGCGAGAAAATGAAGTTTTGAGAAGCTGGCAGTGACGCGCATGCATGGGTGACGCGTACGCGTGCCTGGCGCAGAGGACAAGCGACGCGTACGCGTGACTTACGCGTACGCGTGACAAGGAATTTCGCCAAACGACGCGCACGCGTGACCTATACGTACGCGTGACATGCGCCACGTGTAGAAAGTTGCAGAAAGCGCTGGGCGCGATTTCTGGGCTCCTTTTGGCTAGTTCCAAGCCCGAAAAACACAGAATAAGAGCTGCAGAATGGGGGAAACACAAGACACAACTCAGACACTTCTCATTATTCATAATTTAGGTTTAGATGTAGTTTCTAGAGAGAGAGATGCTCTCTCCTCTCTCTAGGATTTATGATTTCTCTTAATTTTAGGTTTATTTCTTCCCAATTCCAGGTTCAATGTTCCTTTAATTCAGTTTCTCTTCTACTTTTAGTTATTCTAGCATTCTAGTTTATTTATTTCCCAATTTGGTTTATGAACTCCATGTTAGATTTGATTTCTTTATTTAATACAATTTGAGGTATTTCATATTTATGATTTTAATTTAGCTTTTTGCATTCTTAGCTTTGGTTGAGTAATTGGAGACGCTTGAGTTATCAAACTCCTTTGTTGACTGATAATTGGAATTTGCTGGTTGATTTGGATCCCTCTAAGCTAGTCTTTCCTTAGGAGTTGACTAGGACTTGAGGAATCAAATTGATTAGTCCATTTGACTTCCTTTATTTAGTATGGGTTAACTAAGTGGGAGCAACAAACAATTCTCATCACAATTGATAAGGATAACTAGGATAGGACGTCTAGTTTCATACCTTGCCAAGAGTTTTCTTAATTATTAATTTACTTTCTTGCAATTTATTTTTCTTGTTCTTTATTCAAAAACCCCAAAAAGATAATATTCCATAACCAATAATAAATACACCTCCCTGCAATTCCGTGAGAGATAACCCGAGGTTTAAATACTTCGGTTATTAATTTTATTGGGTTTGCTTTAGTGACAAACAAGTTTTTGTACGAAAGGATTATTGTTAGTTTAGAAACTATACTTACAACGTGATTACTTTTGTGAAATTCTTTACTAGCAAAAATCCGATCGTCAAAATGGCGCCATTGCCGGGGATTTGCAAATGTGTGCCTTATTATTGGTTATTGTAAATATTTGCTTTTTGCTTGTTTGCTAGTTTTTGTTAGTTTAGGACTTAGTTGCTTATTTTTACTAGTTTTTGTTTTTATTTTCTTTAGCTACTATGAATTCTCACCCCTTTCGCTATGAGCTTAGTTCAAATTATGTTGTAGGGAATGGACGCTATAATGAGAACATGCATCAAGGTCAGAATAATCAAAGATGGGAGGAGCCACGAGGATTTGATCAACCCTTTTGGCAACAACCTCCTCCAAGGTGCCATGGGCAACGACCCTTCTACGATGCATCCCAAGACAATAGTTATAGTGGACCTTTTCGTGACAACCAACCTCCATCAAATTACTATGGTCAAGAGCCATTCCAGGGTGCGTATCAAGATGATGGATATGGTAGACCCCTTGTAGTTACCAACAAGCCCCACCATATGCTTATGAACCCCCTCCCCAATATAACTTTGAGCCACCATACTCACAAGCCACTACAACCATTCACCTTCTTATGACCCTAATCCTTATCCACCCAACCAACCACCATATGAACCGTATGAACCATACATAGTCCCACCCTCATTCCAACAGAATTACCCCCAAGAACCACTACCTCAATATTCACCATCTCCATACCCTTACCAAGAAGAACCACCTTCCTATTATGAACCCTTTCTCCAAAATAATGAACCCTCTATCCACCCCAACCTCCACTGGATGACAACATCTTTAATGTTATTTGCCAAAGGGAAATAGAGCTTCAAACCACACTTACCTCTGCTCTCACCAGTCTCACCTCTGCTCTCCAAACTCTTGTATCCCATGTGGATACATCAATCCAAGAGCAACATAATCGCAATTATGCTATTGACACGGAACAAGAGCAGCACGAGGAAGCCCAAAAGGTGAAAGACATCAATGAGGAGTCTGATTTTGTGTTAGAGCAAGTGAAGAAAGCCGAAACTATTAAAGAATAAGAGGTGGTCGAAGACTTAGGAGATGCAGAACCTCCATGAGAAACTCAAGTCATAGTGCCTCCTTCCAAGACGTTTGAATTTGATGTTGAAGAGGGTGTACAACCTCCAAGGCATATCATGGTTGAAGACTTGGAAGTTGTTGATCATGAGATGAGTTCAATAGTAAATGAGTTTCTACCTACAATTGAACTCTCTCCCATTGAACTAGAGGAAGAGGTTACTGTTGCAGAAGCTTGTCAAGAGGTGGAAGTTGTCAAGGAAGAGCTCAAGGGAATGGAGCTGGAAATCACCTTGCCAAAGTTGTTGGAGACCTCTCCTCCAAAGCCATCACCATCCATTCCTTCATTCAAGTGGATAAATCTCTCATCTCTAAGCTTAATTAGCCTACTTGAATATGCTTTGCTTGAGACAGATGGGCAACTTAGAGCTCTTTGTGGCTATAAGAGTAAGAGGGAGATGGTTAGTGGTAAGAATTATCATGCAAGGTTCAATATGGTTGCATGCTCCAAATTGAAGTACATGGGTTGGTATAATTCTCAATTGAATGGGTCTAGGCGGTTGTTTGGATGTCTAAGTGAGAATTCCAATTGCTCACCACCCAAGTGGAAAAATGATGATCAACAAGAAGACGGGTGCAAAAGCAAGGTTTGGGACCCCGGAATCCATTCTAGCAATCAACACTCTTGGGGCCTTGTCACTTGCTTTAACTTGCTTGAAGGCTTTATGCAACTAGTGTGAGATCCCGAAGGCTATCGGAATTACAAACACTGGTGGGGATTCCAAGACGAGTTCAAGCACAAGCCTCCATGACAAGGAGCTCACCACATGTCCAACTTAAGGACTCTAACTAAAAGTGCTAGGTGGGAGACAACCCACCATGGTATGATCTTTCAATTTTATTCTTAGTTTTATTTTATTTTGATTTTTATCAATGTTCATCTATAATTTTTGAATAATCATCTGCATCTACATTCTGCATATTTAAAAAAAAAGGGGGATCGACGCGCAAGCGTCTACGACGCGCACGCGTCGTGTGTGACTACGCAACAAAAAAAACGACCAGAGAGTTGAGATGGAGACGCGCAGGAGGGGTGCATGGCACACAAGCCACCCCACGCGTACGCGTGCTTCACGCGTACGCATCCCCTGCAAAAAGTTCAACCCACACGTAAGCGTCAGCGACGCGTACGCGTGGGCACGAAAATTGGCGTAAAAGCGTGCTGAACAAAGAGTTGTGATGGTATAGGGCTGGCACTGTACTAGAGGCGAAAAATCACCCCACGCGTACGCATCCTTGACGCGGGCGCGTTATTTCACTTTCAGACCACCCACGCGTACACGTGGGCGACGCTTACGCGTCGAATGGCCAACTGAGTTTTCACGCGTACGCGTGATGCCTGCGCGCACGTCGCGTCCCATTTTTTCATTCCCTTCTCCTTTCTTCTCTCTTTTCTCTTTCTTTCTTCCTCCTTTCTTACTTTCTTTTTCTTCATTTATTTAACTTCTCATCCTTATTCTCTTTCATTCTATTTTTCCTATTGCATTTGCATACTTTCATTCATTGCATTTTAATTTTGTGCATATTTTTATTTTCTTCTCTACGTTATTATTTTACCATTGGTGTTAAACGGTTCTTATTCAAGTGATTGCATCTCTTTTACATCCTGATTGCTTCGTGACTTGTTTTACACTGTTGGGTGATATTATTTATCTGTCCATGCCAATCTTTTATGACACCTGTGTTCTTTTTTGTATTGACATGAATTTATATCATCTTTTATTATCTATTGTCTTTTCCCCTTCGTTGCAATTTTTGCACTATTGATATGCCATTTGCTTTTACTGTTTTCTCACTTGCATGTTGTAGCTACCATGTAATTGAGACCCTCATTATTTGGCATTAGCCCATCCATATTTTATTTATTCTCTTATATTTATTTCTGGGTTACTTTTCTTCTTTGTCCTCTTCTTTCAGGATGGCCACCGAGACGGAAAACGAGAAGCGTCTCAATGGGGCGACAGACAAGTCCATCTGCACTATCTTTGGAGAAAAGCATCAGTTGTAGCAATCCGTCCACTTGCACATCTCAGCATGCACCGAAGACGGTGCAATCTTTAAGTGTGGGGAAGTCGATACCGACTTTCGTGGGTTAGTTATTTGCTTCTTAACACAAATTTTTAATTTTCTATGTTAATTTAATTGTTGCATTTGCATATTTGATTGCATGTTTGTTTGATTTTGTGCATATGTTACCACTGCTTGGTCGAAGTAATAATTTCTTTTCAAGACCCTGTTTTATAGCATTTCACTAATTTTGAAAATTTGTGTTAAACTTGTCTGAAGACTATAATTTGGAACATAAATTATAGCTAAGAACACACAACCCGTGAGATTTGAGCTTAATTACATGGTTACATTATTTAACCATAATATTTTATTCTTGTGTATTTTCTTCTCTATGATTGTAATTTATATTTTGTTCTATTCTATATGTCCATTGTTTAGTATATTTACATGCTTACATATGATTGAGGTTATCGTTTGTTATTACCTCACTTATCCCAAATAGCCTACCCTTTCAATCACCTTTGTTAGCCACCTTGAGCCTTTTAATCCCCTTTTATTCTTTATGTTACCACATCACTAGCCTTAAGCAGAAAAATAATGAACTACCCCAATTGAATCTTTGGCTAGCTTAAGATAGGGATTTGTGTCAAATTAAGTGTGGGAAACTGTGAGAACTTGGGTTGATGAAAGTGTGTTGTGTTCTATTAACAAAATATTGGGAATTTGGGTACCTACTCATGTGAGACCAGAAAATTAAAAATCCATGTGCATTGATATGTTATGTTTACTTTTATATTTTTACTTAAAAAAAATCTAATAAATAAATAAATAAGTAATTAAATAAGGGGACAAAATTACCCCAATGCTAAGTTTAATAAAAGATCAATGCATGTGTGATAAAATTAAAGAAATATTTGGTACATGAGTATATGATACAAAGGTAGGAATTATGGGTAGCTAGGCATGATTTTAGAGTTACATAGTGTGTGTGTGTGTGTTAGGTAAGAGCTTAGGTTAGTCAAAGATTCATATTTCAGCTCACTTGGCCATACATATATCCTCACCCTTACCTTAGCCCCATTACAACTTGGAAAAGACCTCATGATGTTTGTATTAGTATACTAAATTTTTGTTGATTGGTTAGATGAAGAACAAAGTCTAGAGAGCATAACTAGAGAAGAGTAGAGTGATTAACCTTAGACACTTGAGAGATTAGAGTGATATACACTACCAGTGAGGGTTCGATGCTTGATTCTATGTTCCCTGCTTTCATGAGCTATCTTCTTACAAGTACTTGTCTTTTATTATATGATTTGAATTAGTGGAATCTGGTCTATCTTTGTCTTGAAGAACTTATTTGCTTTTAACCAAGTAGACAAAATCATCATAGCATATAGTTGCATTCATAGGTTGCATCTCGTGAGTCTTACGTTCTCCCATTCATTCTTTTGTCTCCTTGAGCTTAGCATGAGAACATGCTAATGTTTAAGTGTGGAGAGATTGATAAACCACTATTTTATGGTTTATCTTGTGCTAATTTAAGTGGTTTTTATCAATTCTTTGCTCACTTATTCATATAATTTGCATGGTTTTACAATTCCTTTCTGATTTTCTGATATAGTTGAAAACATATTTCCTAGGCCTTTAAACTATCAATTTTAATTACCCTTTATTACCATTCGATGCCGTGATCTGTGTGTTAAGTTTTTTCAGGCTTTATAGGGCAGGGATGGCTTAGAGGATGAAAAGGGAGCGTGCAAAAGTAGAAGGAACGCGAGAAAATGAAGTTTTGAGAAGCTGGCAACGACGCGCATGCATGGGTGACGCGTACGCGTGCCTAGAGCAGAGGACAAGCGACGCGTACGCGTGACTTACGCGTACGCGTGACAAGGAATTTCACCAAACGACGCGCACGCGTGACCTACGCGTACGCGTGACCTACGCGTACGCGTGACATGCGCTACGTGCAGAAAGTTGCAGAAAGCACTGTGTGCGATTTCTAGACTCTTTTTGGCCTAGTTCCAAGCCCAAAAAACACAGAATAAGAGCTACAGAATGAGGGAAACTGATGAGCGGATAATTTATACGCTTTTGGCATTGCTTTTAGGTAGTTTTTAGTATAATTTAGTTACTTTTTACTATGTTTTTATTAGTTTTTATGCAAAATTCACATTTCTAGAATTTACTATGAGTTTGTGTATTTTTCAGTGATTTCAGGTATTTTCTGGCTGAAATTGAGGGACTTGAGCAAAAATCTGATTCAGAGGCTGAAAAAGGACTGCAGATGCTGTTGGATTCTGACCTCTCTGCACTCGAACTGAATTTTCTGGAGCTACAGAAACCTAATTGGCGAGCTCTCAATTGCGTTGGAAAGTAGACATCCACGGCTTTCCAGCAATATATAATAGTCCATACTTTGCCCAAGTTTTGATGATGCAAATTGGCATTCAAACGCCAACTTCCTGCCCTATTCTAGATTTAAACGCCAGAAACAGGTTACAAACCAGAGTTAAACGCCACAAACAGGCTGCAACCTGGCGTTTAACTCCAAGAGAAGTCTCTACACGTGTAAAGCTCAATGCTCAGCCCAAGCACACACCAAGTGGGCCCCGAAAGTGGATTTTTGCATCATTTACTCATTTCTGTAAACCCTAGTTACTAGTTTAGTATAAAAACTACTTTTAGTGATTTATTTCACATCTTTTGATCATTTTTGAGACTATCTTTGTATCAATTTTGATCTCTTGATCACGTTTAGGGGGCTGGCCATTCGGCCATGCCTGGACCTTCATCACTTAAGTATTTTCAACGGTGGAGTTTCTACACCCCATAGATTAAGGTGTGGAGCTCTGCTGTTCTTCATGAATTAATGCAAAGTACTATTATTTTTCTATTCAATTCAAGCTTATTCTTATTCCAAGATATTCACTCGCACTTCAACCTGATGAATGTGGTGACCCGTGACACTCATCATTATTCTCACCTATGAACACGTGCCTGACAACCACTTCCGTTCTATCTGTAATAGCTTGAGTGTATATCTCTTAGCCTCCTGGTTCACGATCAGAGTCTTCGTGGTATAGGCTAGAATTATTGGTGGCCATTCCTGAGATCCGGAAAGTCTAAACCTTGTCTGTGGTATTCCAAGTAGGATCTGGGAAGGGATGACTATGACGAGCTTCAAACTCGCGAGTGTTGGGCATAGTGACAGACGCAAAATGATCAATGGATCCTATTCCAACACGATCGAGAACTGACAGATGATTAGCCATGCGGTGACAGCGCATTTGGACCATTTTCACTGAGAGGACGGACGGTAGCCATTGACAACGGTGATCCCCCAACATAAAGCTTGCCATGGAAAGGAGTATGAATGATTGAATGAAGGCAGTAGGAAAGCAGAGATTCAGAAGGAGCAAAACATCTCCATACGCTTATCTGAAATTCTCACCAATGGATTACATAAGTACTTCTATCTTATTTTATATTTTATTTATATTTTAATTATCAAAACTTCACAACCATTTGAATCCACCTGACTGAGATTTACAAGGATGACCATAACTTGCTTCAAGCCGACAATCTCCGTGGGATTGACCCTTACTCACATAAGGTTTATTACTTGGACGACCCAGTGCACTTGCTGGTTAGTTGTGCGGAGTTATGAAAAAGAATTGAGATTATGAACGTGCGTACCAAGTTTTTGGCGCCGTTTTAGAGATCACAATTTCGTGCACCAAGCTTTTAGCACCGTTGCCGGGGATTGTTCGAGTTTGGACAAATGACGGTTCATCTTGTTGCTCAGATTAGGTAATTTTATTTTAATTTTAAGCTTTTTGTTTTTATTATTTTTAATTTTGAAAAAAAAATTTTAAAAAAATAAATTATTCTATGTTCTTCAGAACTTTTAAGAATGAATTCTAGAATTTCATGAGATATGTTGAATCCTGGCTGGCTATTAAGCCATGTCTAATTTTTTGGACCGAGGTTTCAACTATCCTTAGAAGAGCTTCTTTGTCTTTCTCAGCAAATTAGTTGTTGTATGTAATGATCTGCTAAAGCTTGGCTGGCCATTGGCTATGTCTAGTGTTTTAGACTGGAGTTTTCACTGAAAGCTTGGCTGGCTAGTAAGCCATGGCTAATTCCTGGACTGGAGCTTTAGACTAACATTGCATGATTCCTGGAATTCTCATTAAAAATTTTGAAATCCTTATTTTTCTTTTTCTAAATAATTTTCGAAAAATACAAAAAAAATTAATAAAATCATAAAACCAAAAAAATAATTTTGTGTTTCTTGTTTGAGTCTAGTGCCAAATTATAAGTTTGGTGTCAATTGCATCCTTTTAATTTCCTGAAAATTTTCGAAAACTCAGGCATGGTGTTCTTCATGATCTTCTTTGTTTGATCTTTGCATTTTCATGTTTTGTGTCTTTTCTTGTTTTTCATATGCATTTTCAATTTGTTAGTGTCTAAAGTTTGAAAATTTCTAAGTTTCGTGTCTTGCATGTTTTTCTTTTCTTAAAAATTTTCAAAAATAAGTTTTGGTGTTCATCTTGACATTCAAAGTGTTCTTAGTGTTCATCTTGACATTCAAAGTGTTCTTGCATGCATTAGTTGTTTTGATTCATAATTTTTATGTTTTGTTTCAATTTGGTGTTTTCTCTCTCTCTTTACTAAAAATTCAAAAATAAAAAATATATCTTTCCTTATTTTACTCATCAATTTCAATTTCAAAATTCTATCTTTTCAAATCTTTTTCAAAAATCAAATCTTTTTCATTTATTTTTTACATATTTTTAGAAATTTTTTTATTTTCAAAATCTTTTTCTTATTCTTACTTCATAATTTCGAAAATCTCACTAACATTTAATATTTTGATTAAAAAATTTCCAAGTTGTTACTTGCCTATTAAGAAAGGTTCAATCTTTAAACTCTAGAATCATATCTTTTTAGTTTCTTGTTAGTCAAGTAATCAACTTTAATTTCAAAAATCAAATCTTTTTAATTTCCTTTTCAAATATTTTTCAAAATGATTTTCAATCATATCTTTTTCAAAAATCAGTTTCAAAATCTTTTCTAACTTCTTATCTTTTCAAAATTGATTTTCAAATCTTTTTCAATTAACTACTTGACTTTTTGGTTTGATTTTAAAAGTTTTCTATTTTAATCATATCTTTTTCAAAATCACCTAACTAATTTTCTCTCTCTAATTTTCGAAAACTCCTACCCACTTTTTCAAAATTCTTTTTAATTAACTAATAGTTTCAATTTTTAATTTTAATTTTGTTTCTCTTTTTAATTTTCGAATTCTAACTAATAATTAAAATAAAAACAAAAATATTTTTCTTTTATTCTTTTTAAAATTCGAAATTCTCTCTCTCTCATCTCTTTCTATTTATTTATTTATCTACTAACACTCCTCTTCCACTCAAAATTTGAACCCCCTCTTCTTCACTGTGTTCGAATTTTTCTCTTCTCCTTCTTCTATTCTTCTCTTCTTCTACTCACATAAATGAATCTCTATATTGTGACTTAGAGGATTCCTATTCTTTTCTGTTCTCTTCTTTTTCATATGAGCAGGAACATGGACAAAGACATTCTTATTTAAGCTGATCCTGAACCTGAAAGGACTCTTAAGAGGAAACTAAGAGAAGCTAAAACACAACCCTCTGGAGAGGACATGACAGAAATTTTCGAAAAAGAATGAGACATGGCCGAACCAAATAACAACAATGCCAACAATACAAGGAAGATGCTTGGTGACTTCATTACACCTTCTTCTGACTTCTGTGGAAGAAGCATCTCAATTCCTGCCATTGGAGCAAACAACTTTGAGCTTAAGCCTCAATTAGTTTCTCTAATGCAGCAGAATTGCAAGTTTCATGGACTTCCATTGGAAGATCCTCATCAGTTCTTAGCTGAATTCTTGCAAATCTGTGACACTGTCAAGACCAATGGAGTTGATCCCGAGGTCTATAGGCTTATGCTTTTCCCTTTTGCTGTAAGAGACAGAGCTAGAACATGGTTGGATTCACAACCTAAGGAAAGCCTGAACTCTTGGGAAAAGCTGGTCAGTGCTTTCCATGCCAAATTCTTTCCACCTCAAAAGATGAGCAAGCTTAGAGTGGAAATCCAAACCTTTAGATAGAAGGAAGGTGAGTCCCTCAATAAAGCTTGGGAAAGATATAAGCAATTGATCAAAAGGTGTCCTACTAACATGCTTCCAGAATGAAGCATCATATGTATATTCTATGATGGTTTGTCTGAGTTGTCAAAAATGTCATTGGACCATTCTGCAGGAGGATCTCTTCATCTGAAAACCCCTGTAGAAGCTCAGGAACTCATTGAAATGGTTGCAAATAACCAGTTCATGTACACCTCTGAGAGGAATCCTGTGAACAATGGGACGCCTCAGAAGAAGGGAGTTCTTGGAATTAATACTTTGAATGCCATATTGGCTCAGAACAAAATATTGACTCAGCAAGTCAATATAATTTCTCAGAGTCTGAATGGATTGCAAGCTGCATCCAACAGTACTAAAGAAGCATCTTCTGAAGAAGAAGCTTATGATCCTGAGAATCCTGCAATGGCAGAGGTGAATTACATGGGAGAACCCTATGGAAATACCTATAATCCTTCATGGAGAAATCATCCAAATTTCTCATGGAAGGACCAATAGAAGTGGTGCGCGAAATTGTGATCATCAACAATGGCGCCAACAACTTGGAGCTCTCAAACGTGAATCACACTTTGTCACAATTCCGCACAACTAACCAGCAAGTGCATTGGGTCGTCCAAGTAATAAACCTTACGTGAGTAAGGGTCGATCCCACGGAGATTGTCGGCTTGAAGCAAGCTATGGTCACCTTGTAAATCTCAGTCAGGCGGATTCAAATGGTTTTAGAGATTTGATAATTAAAAGATAAATGAGACGTAAAATAAAGATAGAGATACTTATGTAATTTATTGGTGAGAATTTCAGATAAGCGTATAGAGATGCTTTTGTTCCTCCTGAACCTCTTCTTTCCTGCTGCCTTCATCCAATCCTTCATACTCCTTTCCATGGCAAACTTTATGTTGGGCATCACCGTTGTCAATGGCTACATCCCGTCCTCTCTGTGAAAATAGTCCAATGCGCTGTCACTGCATGGCTAATCATCTGTCGGTTCTCGATCATACTGGAATAGGATTTACTATCCTTTTGCGTCTGTCACTATGCCCAGCACTCGCGAGTTTGAAGCTCGTCACAGCCATCCCTTCCCAGATCCTACTCAGAATACCACAGACAAGGTTTAAACTTTCCGGATCTCGGGAATGGCCGTCCATGGGTTCTAACTTATACCACGAAGATTCTAATATCTCGCACTCGGTCCCCTGTATTAGATATCTAAGAGATATTCATTCTATCTCATCTTCATGTTGAACGAAAGTGGTTGTCAGGCACGCATTCATAGGTGAGAATGGTGATGAGCGTCACATAATCATCACATTCATCATGTTCTTGGGTGCGAATGAATATCTTAGAATAGGAATAAGCTTGAATTGAATAGAAAAATAATAGTACTTTGCATTAATTCATGAGGAACAGCAAAGCTCCACACCTTAAACTATGGTGTGTAGAAACTCTACCATTGAAAATACATAAGAACAAGGTCCAGGCATGGCCGAGAGACCAGCCCCCTAATCATGATCAAAGGATCAAAAGATAATCCAAAGATAATCCAAAGATGTAAATACAATAGTAAAAAGTCCTACTTATACTAAACTAGATACTAGGGTTTACAGAAATGAGTAATTGATGCAGAAATCCACTTCTGGGGCCCACTTGGTATGTGCATGGGCTGAGCATTGAGCTTTACATGTGTAGAGGCTTCTTTGGAGTTAAACGCCAATTTTTAACCTGTTTCTGGCGTTTAACTCCACTTTGCAACCTGTTTCTGGCATTTAACTCCAGAATGCAGTATGGAACTGGCATTGAACGCCAATTTGTGTCATCTAAAATCAGACAAAGTATGGACAATTATATATTGCTAGAAAGTCCTGGATGTCTACTTTCCAACGCAATTGTGAGTGCACCATTTGGAGTTCTGTAGCTCTAGAAAATCCACTTTGAATGCAGGGAGGTCAGAATCCAACAGCATCTACAATCCTTCTTCAACCTCTGAATATGATTTTTGCTCAAGTCCCTCAATTTCAGCCAGAAATTACCTGAAATCACAGAAAAACACACAAACTCATAGTAAAGTCCAGAAATGTAAATTTTGCATAAAAACTAATAAAAACATAGTAAAAACTAACTAAATTATACTAAAAACTACCTAAAAGCAATGCCAAAAACCGTATAAATTATCCGCTCATCACAACACCAAACTTAAATTGTTGCTTGTCCCCAAGCAACTGAAAATCAAATAGGATAAAAAGAAGAGAATATACTATAAATTCCAAAATATCAATGAAACTTAGCTCCAATTAGATGAGCGAGACTAGTAGCTTTTTGCCTCTGAACAGTTTTGGCATCTCACTTTATCCATTGAAGTTCAGAATGATTGGCATATATAGGAACTTAGAATTTAGATAGTGTTATTGATTCTCCTAGTTCAGTATGTTGATTCTTGAACACAGCTACTTTATGAGTCTTGGCCGTGGCCCTAAGCACTTTGTTTTCTAGTATTACCACCGGATACATAAATGCCAGAGACACATAACTGGGTGAACCTTTTCAGATTGTGACTCAGCTTTGCT
The DNA here is from genome assembly GCF_000816755.2 of Arachis ipaensis. Taxonomy (NCBI): domain Eukaryota; kingdom Viridiplantae; phylum Streptophyta; class Magnoliopsida; order Fabales; family Fabaceae; genus Arachis; species Arachis ipaensis. The sequence continues at coordinate 111,570,032 of NC_029787.2, forward strand.
AAAGTCCCCAATTAGAGGTGTCCAGGGTTCTTAAGCACACTTTTTTTTTGCTTTGGACCTTGACTTTAACCGCTCAGTCTCAAGTTTTCACTTGACACCTTCACGCCACAAGCACATGGTTAGGGATAGCTTGGTTCAGCCGTTTAGGCCAGGATTTTATTCCTTTAGGCCCTCCTATCCACTGATGCTCAAAGCCTTGGATCCTTTTTATTTACCCTTGCCTTTTGGTTTTAAGGGCTATTGGCTTTTTGCTCTTGCCTTTTGGTTTAAAGAGCTTTTGGCTTTTTCTGCTTGCTTTTTCTTTTTCTTTCTTCTCTTTTTTTTTGCCATTTTTCTTTTCTCTTTTTTTTTGCAAGCTTTTGTATTCACTGCTTTTTCTTGCTTTAAGAATGAATTTTTTTTATTTTTCAGATTATCAATAACATTTCTCCTTTTTCATCATTCTTTCAAGAGCCAACATTTTTAACATTCATAAACCACAATTTCAAAAGACATATGCACTGTTCAAGCATTCATTCAGAAAACAAAAAGTATTGTCACCACATCAAAATAATTAAACTAGTTTCAAGGATGAATTCAAAACCATGTACTTCTTGTTCTTTTGTAATTAAAACATTTTTCATTTAAGAGAGGTGATGGATTCATAGGACATTCATAACTTTAAGGCATAGACACTTAAATACTAATGATCATATAGTAAAGACACAAACATAAATAAACATAAAGCATAGTAAACGAAAAACAGAGAAAAATAAGAACAAGGAGATTAAGGAACGGGTCCACCTTAGTGAGGGTGGCGCTTCCTCTTCTTGAAGAACCAATGGTGCTCTTGAGCTCCTCTATGTCTCTTCCTTGTCTTTGTTGCTCCTCCCTCGTAGCTCTTTGATCTTCTCTAATCTCATGGAGGATGATGGAATGCTCTTGGTGTTCCATCCTTAGTTGTCCCATGTTGGAACTTAATTCTCCTAGGGAGGTGTTGATTTGCTCCCAATAGTTTTGCGGAGGGAAGTGCATCCCTTGAGGTATCTCAGGGATTTCATGGTGGGAAATTTCCTCATGCTCTTGTTGAGATCCATGATCTCTTGTTTGCTCCATCCTTTTCTTAGTGATGGGCTTGTCATCTTCAATGAGGGTGTCTCCCTCTATGTCAATTCCAGCCGAATTGCAGAGGTGGCAAATGAGGTGAGGAAAGGCTAACCTTGCCAAGGTAGAGGACTTGTCAGCCACCTTGTAGAGTTCTTGAGGTATAATATCATGAACTTCCACTTCCTCCCCAATCATGATACTATGGATCATGATGGCCCGGTCTATAGTAATTTCAGACCGGTTGCTAGTAGAAATGATTGAGCATTGAATAAACCCCAACCATCCTCTAGCTACAGGCTTAAGGTCCAGTCTTCTCAATTGAACCGGCTTGCCTCTTGAGTCAACTTTCCATTGAGCTCCTTCTACACATATGTCCACGAGGACTTGGTCCAACCTTTGATCAAAATTGACCCTTCTAGTGTAGGGGCGTGCGTTCTCTTCCATCATTGGCAAGTTGAACGCCAGCCTTACATTTTCTGGACTGAAATCTAAGTATTTCCCCCGAACTATGGTAAGCCAATGCTTTGGATTCGGGTTCACACTTTGATCATGGTTCCTAGTGATCCATGCATTTGCATAGAACTCTTGAACCATTAAGATCCCGACTTGTTGAATGGGGTTGGTGAGAACTTCCCAACCTCTTCTTCGGATCTCATGTCAGATTTCCGGATACTCATTCTTTTTGAGCTTGAAAGGAACCTCAGGGATCACTTTCTTCTTGGCCACAACTTCATAGAAGTGGTCTTGATGGACCTTTGAGATGAATCTCTCCATCTTCCATGACTCAGAGGTGGAAGCAATTGCCTTCTCTTTCCTCTTTCTAGAGGTTTCTCTGGCCTTAGGTGCCATTAATGGTTATGGAAGAATAAAAAGCAATGCTTTTACCACACCAAACTTAAAATGTTTGCTCGTCCCCGAGCAAAAGAAGAAATAAAGAAGAAGAAGAAGAAGAGAAATGGAGAAGAGGGAGAGAAAGGTGGTTTCGGCCAAGGGGAAGAAGAGAGGGTTGTATTGTGTAAAAATGAAGAAGGAATGAGGTGTTTATATAGGAGTGGGGAGAGGGTTAGGGTTCGGCCATTAGGGTTGGATTTGGGAGGGAAAATAGTTTGAATTTGAAGGTAGGTGAGGTTTCTGGGGAAGAGGGGATGGATGTGAGTGGTGAAGAGTGAGTGAGGTGATTGGTGAAGGGTATTTGGGAAAGAGAGTTATGAAAAGGTGTGAAGAGGAGAGAAGAAGGTAGGTGGGGATCCTATGGGGTCCACAGATCCAGTGGGGCCAAGGACTTAACACCCCTGCTCCAATTAGGCATGTAAAATGCCCTTGCTGTGCAATCCTGGTGTTTAACGCCAGACTGCTACTTGTTTCTGGCGTTAAATGCCCAAATGTAGCCTGTTTCTGGCGTTTAACGCCAGGTAAATGCTTGTTTCTGGCGTTAAACGCCAGCTTGGTGCTTGTTTCTGGCGTTAAACGCCAGACAGATGCTTGTTTCTGGCATTTAAACGCCAGAATGCTCCTCCTCCAGGGTGTGCTATTTTTAATGCTATTTTTCATTCTGTTTTTGATTTTTCAGTAGTTTTTGTGACTCCACATGATCATCAACCTAATAAAACATGAAATAACAAAAAGAAAATAAAATAGATATGATTAAATAACATTGGGTTGCCTCCCAACAAGCGCTTCTTTAATGTCAATAGCTTGACAATGAGCTCTCATGGAGCCTCACAGATAATCAGAGCAAGGTTGGAACCTCCCAACACCAAACTTAGAGTTTGAATGTGGGGGTTCAATACCAAACTTAGAGTTTGGTTGTGGCCTCCCAACACCAAACTTAGAGTTTGACTGTGGGGGCTTTGGTTGACTCTGCAGTGAGAGAAGCTTTTCATGCTTCCTCTCCATGGTTACAGAAGGAGATCCTTGAGTTTTAAACACAAGGTTGTCCTTATTCAGTTGAAGGACCAACTCTCCTCTGTCCACATCAATCACAGCTCTTGCTGTGGCTAGGAAGGGTCTTTCAAGGATGATAGATTCATTCTCTTCCTTCCCAGTGTCTAGGATTATGAAATCAGCAGAGATGTAAAGGCCTTCAACCTTTACTAGCACGTCCTCTACTAGTCCATAAGCCTGTTTTCTTGAGTTGTCTGCCATTTCTAATGAGATTCTGGTAGCTTGCACCTCAAAGATCCCAAGTTTCTCCATTACAGAGAGTGGCATTAAGTTTATTCCTGACCCTAGGTCACATAGAGCCTTCTCAAAGGTCATGGTGCCTATGTTACAGGGAATTAGGAATTTACCATGATCCTGTTTCTTTTGAGGTAATTTCTGCCTATCCAATGCATTTAGTTCATTGGTGAGCAAGGGAGGTTCATCTTCCCAAGTCTCATTACCAAATAATTTGGCATTCAGCTTCATGATTGCACCAAGATACTTAGCAACTTGCTCTTCAGTGACGTCTTCATTCTTTTCAGAAGAAAAATACTCATCAGAGCTCATGAAGGGAAGAAGGAGGTTTAATGGAATCTCTATGGTCTCTAGATGAGCCTAAGATTTATTTGGTTCCTCAAAGGGAAACTCCTTATTGGTCACTGAACGTCCCAGGAGGTCTTCCTCACTAGGATTCACGTCCTCTCCCTCCCTTATAGGTTCGGCCATGATGGTTAAATCAATGGCCTTGCACTCTCTCTTTGGATTCTCTTCTGTATTGCTTGGGAGAGTACTAGGAGGGGTTTCAGTGACTCTTTTACTCAGCTGGTCCACTTGTGCCTCCAAATTTCTAATGGAGGACCTTGTTTCATTCATGAAACTCATAGTGGCCTTTGATATATCAGAGACTATATTTGCTAAGCTAGATGGACTCTGCTCAGAATTCTCTGTCTGTTGCTGAGTGGATGATGGAGAAGGTTTGAACATCCACTCTAAGCTTGCTAAGCTTTTGAGGAGGAAAGAACTTGGCTAAGAAAGCTGTGACCAGCTTATCCCAAGAGTTCAGGCTATCTTTAGGTTGAGAATCCAACCATATTCTAGCTCTGTCTCTTACAGCAAATGGGAAAAGCATAAGCCTGTAGACCTCGGGAGCAACCCCATTGGTCTTAACAGTATCACAGATCTGCAAGAATTCAGTTAAGAACTGAAAAGGATCTTCTGATGGAAGTCCATGAAATTTGCAGTTCTGTTGCATCAGAGAAACTAATTGAGGCTTTAGCTCAAAATTGTTTGCTCCAATGGCAGGGATTGAGATGCTTCTTCCATGTAAATTGGAATTTTGTGCAGTAAAGTCACCGAGCATCTTCCTTGCATTGTTATTATTTTCGGCCATGTCTCCTTCTTTTTCGAAAATTTTTGTCAGATTTTCTCCAGAGAGTTGTGCTTTGGCTTCCCTTAGCTTCCTCTTCAGAGTCCTTTCAGGTTCAGGATCAGCTTCAACAAGAATATTCTTATCCTTGTTCCTGCTCATATGAAAAATAAAAAAACATAAAAGAAAATATAGAATCCTCTATGTCACAGTATAGAGATTCCTTTATGTGAGTAGAAGAAGATAATAATAGAAGAAGATAAGAATCCAAGCACACGGGAGATGAGAGAATAATTCGAAAATTAAATAAAATAAAATAAAAATATTTTTGTTTTTAATTTAAAATCAAAGTTAGAATTCGAAAATTTAAAAAGAAAATTAAATCAAACTAAAATTTAAAACGAATAGTTAATTGAAAAGAAATTTTGAAAAAGAGGAAGGTGATTTTCGAAAATTAGAGAGAGAATTAGTTAGGTAGTTTTGAAAAGGATATGATTGAAATAGTAAACTTTTAAAATCAAACAAAAAGTCAAGTAGTTAATTGAAAAAGATTTGAAAATCAATTTTTGAAAAGATAAGGAGTTAGAAAAGAAGTTAGAAAAGATTTTGAAATTGATTTTGAAAAAGATGTGATTGAAACTTATTTCTAAAAAGATTTGAAAAAAAGAAATTTAAAAAGATTTGATTTTGGAAATTAAAGTTGATTACTTGACTAACAAGAAACTAAAAAGATATGGTTTAAAATTTAAAGATTGAACCTTTCTTAATAAGCAAGTAACAAACTTAAAATTTTTGAATCAATCACATTAATTGTTAGTAAAGATTTTGAAATTATGAAACAAAATAAGAAAAAGGATTTTTGAAAATCAATTTGAAATTTTCAAAAATTATGAAAGAAAAATGAAAAAGATTTGATTTTTGAAAAAGAAAAAAGGGAAAGATATTTTATGAGTGAAAAAGGAAAATATATTTTTTTGATTTTTTGAATTTTTAATGAAGAAAGAGAAAAACATCAAAAAGACTCGATGTATGAAAATTTTGGATAAAAAAAAATGATGCATGCAAGAACACTATGAATGTCAAGATGAACACCAAGAACACTTTGAAGATCAAGATGAATCATCAAGACTTATTTTTGAAAATTTTTAAGAAAAGAAAAACATGCAAGACACCAAACTTAGAAATTTTTAATGTAACGACACTAACAAATTGAAAATGCATATGAAAAATAAGAAAAAACACAAAACAAGAAATTTTAAAGATCAAACAAGAAGACTTACCAAGAACAACTTGAAGATCATGAAGAATGCAATGCATGGATTTTCGAAAATTTTAATGAAATTAAAAAGATGCAATTGACACCAAACTTATAATGTGACACAAGACTCAAACAAGAAACACAAAATTATTTTTGGTTTTATGATTTTGTTAATTTTTTTGGTTTTTTCGAAAATTATTTTGGGAAAAACGAAAAAGAAAAAATATTTTTTTTATTCTTCGAAAATAAGAAATAAAAGAGCTTTAAAATAAAATAAAATTACCTAATCTGAGCAACAAAATGAACCGTCAGTTGTCCAAACTCGAACAATCTCCGGCAATGGCGCCAAAAACTTGGTGCACGAAATTGTGATCATCAACAATGGCGCCAACAACTTGGAGCTCTCAAATGTGAATCACACTTTGTCACAATTCCGCACAACTAACTAGCAAGTGCACTGGGTCGTCCAAGTAATAAACCTTACGTGAGTAAGGGTCGATCCCACGGAGATTGTCGGCTTGAAGCAAGCTATGATCACCTTGTAAATCTCAGTCCGGCGGATTCAAATGGTTTTAGAGATTTGATCATTAAAAGATAAATGAGACGTAAAATAAAGATAGAGATACTTATGTAATTCATTGGTGAGAATTTCAGATAAGCGTATAGAGATGCTTTTGTTCCTCCTGAACCTCTGCTTTCCTGCTGTCTTCATCCAATCCTTCATACTCCTTTCCATGGCAAGCTTTATGTTGGGCATCACCGTTGTCAATGGCTACATCCCGTCCTCTCTGTGAAAATGGTCCAATGCGCTGTCACTGCATGGCTAATCATCTGTCGGTTCTCGATCATACTGGAATAGGATTTACTATCCTTTTGCGTCTGGCACTACGCCCAGCACTCACGAGTTTGAAGCTCGTCACAGCCATCCCTTCCCAGATCCTACTCGGAATACCACAGACAAGGTTTAGACTTTTCGGATCTCGGGAATGGCCGTCCATGGGTTCTAACTTATACCACGAAGATTCTAATATCTCGGACTCGGTCCCCTGTATTAGATATCTAAGAGATATTCATTCTATCTCATCTTCATGTAGAACGAAAGTGGTTGTCAGGCACGCGTTCATAGGTGAGAATGGTGATGAGCGTCACATAATCATCACATTCATCATGTTCTTGGGTGCAAATGAATATCTTAGAATAGGAATAAGCTTGAATTGAATAGAAAAATAATAGTACTTTGCATTAATTTATGAGGAACAGCAGAGCTCCACACCTTAATCTATGGTGTATAGAAACTCTACCGTTGAAAATACATAAGAACAAGGTCCAGGCATGGCCGAGAGGCCAGCCCCCTAAACATGATCAAAAGATCAAAAGATAATCCAAAGATAATCCAAAGATGTAAATACAATAGTAAAAAGTCCTACTTATACTAAACTAGTTACTAGGGTTTACAGAAATGAGTAATTGATACAGAAATCCACTTCTGGGGACCACTTGGTGTGTGCATGGGCTGAGCATTGAGCTTTACACGTGTAGAGGCTTCTTTTGGAGTTGAACGCCAGTTTGTAACCTGTTTCTGGCGTTTAACTCCACTCTGCAACCTGTTTCTGGCGTTTAACTCCAGAATGCAGCATGGAACTGGCGTTGAACGCCAATTTGCGTCATCTAAACTCGGGCAAATTATGGACTATTATATATTTCTGAAAAGCCCTGGATGTCTACTTTCCAACGCAATTGAGAGCGTGCCATTTGAAGTTTTGTAGCTCCATAAAATCCACTTTGAGTGCAGGGAGGTCAGAATCCAACAGCATCTGCAGTCCTTCTTCAACCTCTGAATCTGATTTTTGCTCAAGTCCCTCAATTTCAGCCAGAAATTACCTGAAATCACAGAAAAACACACAAACTCATAGTAAAGTCCAGAAATGTGAATTTTATTTAAAAACTAATAAAAATATACTAAAAACTAGCTAAATCATACTAAAAACTATGTAAAAATAATGCCAAAAAGCGTATAAATTATCCGCTCATCAAGAAGCCTCAACAAGGCTTCAACAATAATGGTGGAAGAAATAGGTTTAGCAATAGCAAGCCTTTTCCATCATCTTCTCAGCAACAGACAGAGAATTCTTAATAGAGCTATTCTGGTGTGGCAACCATAGTCTCTGATCTATCTAAGACCACACTAAGTTTCATGAGTAAAACAAGGTCCTCCCTTAGAAATTTGGAGGCACAGGTGGGTCAGCTGAGTAAGAAGATTATTGAAACTCCTCCCAGTACTCTCCCAAGAAATACAGAAGAAAATCCTAAGAGAGTGCAAGGCCATAATCATGATCAACATGGCCGAACCTGGAGATAGTGAGGAGGACGTGAGTCCCAGTGAGAAAAGCCTCATGGAACGTTCTCTGGACAGAAAGGAGTTTTCCTTTGAGAAACCAAAGAAATTTGAGGCTCATACAGAGACCATAGAGATTCCATTGAACTTCCTTCTGCCATTCATGAGCTCTGATGAATATTCTTCCTCTGAAGAGGATGAAGACATCACTAAAGAGCAAGTTGCTAAATATCTAGGAGCAATCATGAAGCTGAATGCCAAGTTATTTGGTAATGAGACTTGGGAGGATGAACCCCCCTTGTTCACCAATGAACTGAATGCATTAATGAGGTAGACATTACATCAGAAGAAACCGGATCCCGAAAAATTCTTCATACCTTGTACCATAGGCACCATGACCTTTGAGAAGGCTCTATATGACCTGGAGTCAGGGATAAACCTCATGCCCCTCTCTGTAATGGAGAAACTGTGAATTTTTGAGGTACAAGCTGCAAGAATCTTACTAGAGATGGCAGACAAATCAATGAAACAGGCTTATGGACTAGTAGAGGATGTGCTAGTGAAGGTTGAAGGCCTTTACATCCCTGCTAATTTCATAATCCTAGACATTGGAAAGGATGAGGATGAATCCATCATCCTTGGCAGACCCTTCCTAGCGACAAAAGCTGTGATTGATGTTGACAGAGGAGGGTTGGTCCTTCAGTTAAATGAGGACTACCTTGTATTTAAGACTCAAGGTTCTCCTTCTGTAACCATGGAGAGGAAGCATGAAAAGCTTCTCTCAATACAGAGTCAAACAAAACCCCCACATTCAAACTCTAAGTTTGGTGTTGGGAGGCCACAACCAAACTCTAAGTTTGGTGTTGGGAAGCCACAATCAAACTCTAAGTTTGGTGTTGAGAGGCCCTAACCCTGCTCTGATTATCTGTGAGGCTCCATGAGAGCTCACTGTCAAGCTATTGACATTAAAGAAGCACTTATTGGGAGACAACCCAATGTTATTTAATTATATCTATTTATTTTCCATTGTTATTTTATGTTTTCTGTAGGTTGATGATCATGTGAAGCCACCAAAACAACTGAAAAATTAAAAACAGAATGAAAAATAGTATTAAAAATAGCACACCTTGAAGGATAAGCTTCCTGGCGTTTAAACGCCAGTAAAAAGCATCAGACTGGCGTTTAACGCCAAAAAGAAGCATCAAGCTGGTGTTAAATGCCAGAAACAGGCACCAGATTGGTGTTTAACGCCAGAACAGGGCACCAAGTTGGCGTTAAACGCCAAGAAAAAGAGAAAAGCTGGCGTTTAACGCCAGAAACAAGCAGAAGTCTGGCGTTAAATGCCAGGATTGCACTCTAAGGGCGTTTACACGCCTAAATGGAGCAGGGATGATAAGTCCTTGACCCCTCAGGATCTGTGGACCCCACAGGATCCCCACCTACCCCACTTCTCTCTTCTTCACACCTTTTCA